>NW_015172031.1:413985-417235 GCF_001447785.1 Gekko japonicus | reverse complement strand
CCCGCTAATGAGAAAGACAGAATTTTGCCTAGAAAGAGGCTGCTGAGAGGGGAGGAGATAAAGTTGCCAGCTTAAGGTATGGAAATTCCTGGAGATTTGAGGAGTGGAGCCCAGAGAGGGGGACCTCAGACAGGTACAGCACCATAGACTCCACCCTCCAAAGCAGCCATTTGCTCCTGGGGAACTATTGTTGCCAATCTTGGCCCAGCAGCCATCAAACCATTCTCTTCAACCCCCTGCTGTGCAGCTGACTTTCCCATAGGGTTACCAATCTCCAGGTGGGACCTGGAGATCTCACACTGTTACAATTGATCTCCAGATGACAGAGATCAGTTCCCCTGGAGAAAATGGCTGCTTTGGAGGGTAGACCCTATGACATTATACCTGCTGAGTCCTCCCCCCCCAACTGCCCTCCACAGGATCCACCCCCCAAATCTCCAGGCATTTCCCTCCTTAGAGCTGGCAACCCTACTTTCCCCTCAGTGCCTGTTGGTAAGCAACTAAGCTTGGTCCTGTCACCTATTTTGGCCTTTGGGAGAAAACACATTGGGGCCAGTCCTGATAGGGCTGGAGACCACTCAGAATTACAACTGCTCTGCAGAAGGGAGGGCAGAAGTCAGCTGAAGTCAAAGGGGCAGATAATGGTAGGTTGATGGTTAGCGGGGAAGGAGATGGGGTTGCCAACTCCAGGCTGGCAAGTTTTGGGGGATTTGAGGGGTGGAGCCTGGAGAGGGTGGGGTTTGCGGAGGGCTGGAACCTCAGACAGGTAGAATGCCATAGACTCCACCCTCCAAACCAGCCATTTCATCCTGGGTAACTATTGTTGCCAATCTTCAGGTGAGGGCTGGAGATCACTGAAAATTACAAGTGCTCTTCAGGTAGCAGAGATCAGTTCCTCTGGAGAAAATGGTGTTATCTGTGTCATTATACCCTGCTGAGGTCGCCAGAGCACATTGAAGCTAAGTGCCCAAGGCCTTGGCACTCTCCCAGAGCCTCTTTCTAGAGCTCGTTGTATTTATTTGCACAACGGGCCTTATTCCTAGTTGGGATATAATGCCATAGAGTCTACCCTCTGAAGCAGCCATTTTCTCCAGGGGAGCTGCTCTCTGTCATCTGGAGATTGGTTTTAATTCTGGAAGATCCCCAGGTCCCATCTGGATGCTGGCAATCGTAGGTTAGATAGGTCATGATGGGCAAACCCAAACCCATTGTCTCCTCCCACATCATTGCCCTCCTCAAATTGTGGCACCCCAAGAAGATTCTTGGCTTGCTGATGCAGTAAGCCAGCCCTAGTCTCACTCACCTGGACCTTTGAATTGGAACAATGCCAACCACCCTAGGCAGTATAGTGTTTATCACCAACTGAAACATTCCATTTTCCTCTTATGAAAACTACCTCCTCCTGAAAATAGTCTCTCCTCAATTATGAGTAAAGAAAATGTAACAAAGAATACACAGCCCTTTTAACCACCTAATGTTTACCATAGGTGACACTCCGAATGCAAAACCCCCCACCAACCCTCAATTAAACCCACAAAAGAAAAAGAATTGGATATCATAAGCTGCTTTGTTCCTTTTCATATCCACATGAGTATGAAACACCAGAGGATAAGAATTATAATGGCCTCCTGCATAAAAAATGGGAGTCATTCTTCAGCTTGATGCATCTTTCCTGGTTAGCAGTTTCCTTCTCTTACCAGGCAAAGCAAAATGATTAAAAGAAAATGACTGGAATTCCATACATCTCCATAAGAGATAAGGTTTGGTCATTTGGAAAATAAGTAATGAACATCGTTTGTTAATGTCACTGTTAAATGATGAATTTTCTTATGCTTAACACCCCAGAAATATGTCCTCTTTATTCCTTTATTGTTTTGGATCTGTTAATTTAATTAAATCCCCACTGCAGAAGTTCCATAAAAGGTGACAAAGCGTGAAAGGTTTGTAGCACTGGATAATTACAGAACTGGGGTGGGGTGAGGTGGAGTGAAGGAGCTGGATGGGATGGGAATCAAATTGGATTCCTTGCTAGCTAAAGATGGTATGTGTCTCTCAGTAACTGCCATGGAACTGATGCCTGAAGATCACAAACCACTTACTTTGGAGCAGTCCCACTTAAAGTTTAGCAGCCTTCTTGGCCTGTACATGTGTGAAGGTGTGTTGCCAGCCATGAGTCTGAAGTAGAAAAAGGGTGGGCAGAGATATCAAACTCATTTATTACAAGGGCTGGATCTGACATAAATGTCACCTTGTTGGGCTGAGCCATGTGTGCCATAAAATGTAATGCCAGGTACTGGAGATATAACTTTATAAAGGATACAGGCAAACACAATTAACAATATTATTTTTTACTCAAAATACAAATCAAAGCAATTGATTCCTAGCAGGGAAACCAATTGATTTACTGGGAAACCCACAAAGAGTCCCAATAAATGTATTAAACCATAATCAAGACTAGTTTTTCCCCAAAGGATACCATGGGGGGGGGGTTACATTTCCATACAAATTTTGTGTATATAGCACTTTCAGGAGACAAGTAATCTTCTTTGCAAGTAAACACAGCAGCTTGCTATCGGCCCCAGACCCACGGGGCCTTCTTGTGAAAGAGGCGGTGCAGCAGCTCCGCCAGCACAGCTTTATGGGGCAAGAAAGAATGGTGAAAGTTCAGGAGCCCCAAAAAAGCCTGTAGCTCCTGTTTGGAAGTAGGTATGGGGGGCATTGGCGATGGCACAAACCTTGTCTGGGGCCAGATGGATGCCTTTGGCATCTATGGAGAACCCCAGGAACTCGACCCAAGGAACACCCAGCACTTCTCCCACTTCACCTTTAGGCCAGCCGACTGGATCAGCTGCAGGATGGTGCGCAACTGGCTGACGAATTCCCCTTCCATGGGGGTGGCAATTAGAACATCACAAGGGGGTACTCGCGATACTCGCGGGGGGGGGAGGGAGGCAGAGGAGGAAGCAGCAGGAGGAGGTAAGTATCCCCCCATCCTGCTGGTTCCCCCCTGTCCTCCCCCCCCCTCCATCTCCCCCCATTGCCTCTCCCCCCAGCTCCTCTTCTCCCCCCCCACACTGAAGCCAGGGGCGAGCGGAGAGCCGCTCGCCCCTCGCTGTTTCCCTCCTCCCTCCCCCCTCCCAACCCGGCGACAACCTGGCGGCCCTCCCCTCTCCCCCAGGCGGCGGCGGCGGGCGAGGCCGCCCCCCCCAGCCCGGCTCCGAGGTGGGGAGGGCTGTCCCCCCCCCCCCCT
>NW_015172031.1:372113-413833 GCF_001447785.1 Gekko japonicus | reverse complement strand
GAGGAGGCGGCGGCGAGGCCGGTCTTCGGCCGCCCGGCCGCCCGCTGGCTCCCAGAAGGCGGCGGCGGCGAGGCCGGTCCTTCCCCTCCCTGCCTGCCTCCCTCCCTGCCTGCCTGCCGCCGCCGCCACGCAAGCCCGGTAGGTCGCAGAGCGTCTCCTGTGCACGCGCAGGAGACGCTCTTGCACTTTCGGGGGGATTTAAACATCCCCCCGAATTTTTTTTTAAGTTTTTTTATTTTTGTGCACATGTGGGGACTGCCCCACGTGTGCACAAACCTCCCCCTGCCCCCAAAGTGCCCCCAAAGTGCAGATATAGATATCCGTACGGAGGGGGCAACTTGGGTATTAGTATAAGGATTGAAGAAAGGCTGGACCCCGGGAATTCTTTTAGGAAGAGAGTCCATGAGATTTTGGAAAATTCCTGGGGCCACGGCTTACACCAAACTGTAGCTGCCGCACCTTGAACGCTCCCCTGTGCGTGATGATGGTCTGGGCCTCAGCGGTCGCATCATCCACTGGGAGCTGCTGGTAGGCCAGGGCCAAGTCTAACTTTCTGAAAATCTTGACACCCGCCAAGGAGGCCAAGACATGGCTGACTACTGGGACCGGGTAGGCATGGTTCTGCAGTGCCTTATAGTCTGCACAGATGCGGACGTCCCAGTTGGGCTTAACGGGCATGACAATCGAGGTTTCCCAAAAGGCATGTGCGACTAGTTCCAAACCCCCTTGGTCTACCAAATGATCCAGCTCCTCATCAATTTTAGGTTTCAGTGTGAATGGGATGCACCGGGCAGTGTGAATGTATGGGCCACACCTCTGGGTTGAGCTGGAGGGAGATGGGGGGGGGCTGGTGTAGTGACTGAGCATCCCATCGAAGACGGCTGGGAACTCATCACACACCCACTGAGTCTTCTTGGGCAATTTGGTGCACCCCTGTAACTCAGAACCCCAAGGGCACGAACCACACTAGTCCCAGTAAACTCGTGCAACTGCCTCCCACTACCAGCAAGTCCAAGAGCCCTTCAAAATTCTGGTACTGCACTCAAAACTTCCCCACCCCTTTCATGGCCACTTCATTCTGTTGGAAGTCCTGTAGGGTGAAACCAGCTGGGCTAAGGCAAGGACCCCCATTCGAGCAGAGCCTATAGAGGGTGTCCTCCGAGATTATGGAAATGGAGAACCCTGTGTCTAGCTCCATCATGCAAGGGGCTCCCTCAATTAAAACAGTCACTTTAATTTTATTGGGGGTGTCCTGGGGCAAGTGAAGTACCTGGTGCAGCTGGACGGAGCTGGTGTGTAGTTCCGTGGCATGTGCAGACTCCAGATGGATGGACTATCGCCTCCGGGTCCCCTTGGAATTGCAGGCATGGGTGATATGGCCAACCTTTCCGCAGCTTTGACATGTGACATCTCGGAAATGGCAGGATCTTCGCTAGTGGGGCTTCCTGCAGCTGGCACAGCGTGCTGTGGTGGCAAGTTCGCTGGCATGAGCTGTGGCAGGTGTGTGAGTGCTGTTGCAGGCTGGGCTATGTATCTGCAGGACATCCTCACTGTAAGACAAGTTGGAGGCTGAGGAAATGGCAGCCTGGTGCACTGTGGTGGTATGGTGGTCAGACTTCTGGTTGCCAACCTCCCGAGACTTCTTGAATGCCGCGGCCTCCCGGATTGCTTTTTGGAGGTTTGTGTCCTCTTGGCCAATGAGCTTGCGATAGAGCTTTTCATCCCGGAGCCCGAACATGAAATGGTTGAGGAGAGTTTCTTCGATGTTTTGGAACTTGCATTGAAGAGCCAGTTGGTGCAGGGCAGTGACATAAAGGCCAATTCATTGGGCCTCTGATTCCACTCGAAGAAATCGAGGTGGCAAGCCAGTCGGGTGGGCTGGAGGCAAAGTGGTTGGTGAGCACCATGATGAAACTATAGAAAGTGGCGAGCTGCAATGTGGTCAGTGCAATGAAGCCCTGAGATAGCTCCAGGGTGGCAATTCCACAACAGCTGAGCAGCAGTGCCTTCTTCTTGGCAGTGCCCTCGGTTCCCTGGAACTCCACGAAGTAGTTCAGGCATTCCACCGAGGCCTCCCATTGCTCTGGGTAAGTGGGGTTGAACTCTGGTCCCCCCCCCCCAGTTGGAATAACGAGACAGACAGCAGTTTGGAAGTAAATAAGGGCCACTTTATTAACTATTTAACATAACATTGTGGCAAGGGACCAGCTAAGCGAGCACGGAACAGGCAAGGCAGGTGTCACTCCCCTGACCAACCTCCTTGCCCTTTTCTCGGGCGGGTCACCCAGCTCCAGTCCTGAGCCATCGGTCTGGCTCATGACCAGCAGCCCAGCAAACTGGTCGCCACTTAGGAGAGCCTACCCCTGAAGCCTTCCAACTTGCAGAGAGGAGCATACCCTAAGAGGTTCCCAGAGGAGGTGATCACTGTTCCCCACCCTGGACCTTAGAAATCCGAAGGCAGTTCCTGATGACCCCCTGTTCCCTAAGGGGGGAAATGCCGTAAGGTGCTCACCAGTTCTGGTTTCTTGCCCCCACCAACCTGCCACAGCCAAGACCAAGCCTCTGCTTTGGTCTTTGCTCCCCACCAAAAGCCCAAGGCTGACCTATTCCCTTGCTGTAGCCCATTGCCCTTGTTTGATCAGTGCACCCCATCAGCCCTATACAGGTCCTGGAACTTCACCACCCTCCATGGCCTTCTTCATCTGGTGGGTGGCTTTACACCTTGCGGGGTCTCCCCAATTGCACCATACCTGGCGGGGCAGAATAACCGATCCCACTTTCCGCACTACCGGGTCACCTTGCTGTTATCATCGCAAGGTCAGCCTCCGCTTGTAACACCAGGGCCTTGCCCTTCATGGCGAGTCAGAATAGTCAGCTAGAGTATCTGCACTCTGGGCCACCTTGCTCTTATCATCGCAAGGTCAGCTGCCACTTGCAACACCAGGGCCCTGCCCTTCATGGCGTTGCAGAGTAGCTGACCAGTCTATCAGCTCTCTGAGCCACCTTGCTCTTATCGTTGCAAGGTCAGTCTCCACCGAAGCACAATGTCTTTGTCATTCATGGCAAGTCAGAATAGCCAACCAGACTATCCGCACTCTGGGCCATCTTGCTCTTATCATCGCAAGGACAACCTCAGCTTGTCACACAAGGGCATTGCTAGCCGGACTATCCGCACTCTGGGCTATCTCAGCTCATAGCACCAGGGGCTTCATGGCCAGGGTGTCCTCCTGGCCCAGTGGGTGGCCCAAAAGACTGTGCTGTGGCCATAAACATTGACTCTTCATCTCGCCCCGCGGCCAGCAGCACCTGAAATAAAAACCTCATTAATAACTTTAAACTATTGCAATTCCATTCTTCGAACACTAGGCAAAAGCCCACCCTAGCTCACTGATCCAAAATGCCACCCCCCAAAGTGGAGTGCAGTGACCAGACAAAGACTAATCTCTTAAAAGCAATGGACATGGGGCAATGTAATTCATGATAGCAGTGCAGACTGCTGGAACCTAGACAATATTGCAGCCCTATGATTATATCATGAGAGATCTCCTCTGTCTCAGGATAAATCAGGTCAGTATAGGAATGAAATGCTTTTAATTGCCATTGCCATCCCTGAACCTTCCTCTATGGATGGCCCTCTGGTTAGTGAAACACAGCATTGTTTGTTACCCTAACAGTTTGGCAGCTAGATAAGGCAGGGGGTTGGGCACCTACAGAACTCCCTGGTTTTTGGTCTGTTCCTGTTGCTGTGATATAACACACAAAATGAGAATGATCCCCAGGCTGCCAAATCTTCTCATTCAGGTATCCTAATATAATTTTGGTGTATTGCCAGTAGATTATGCCTTCTCTGGCAGACTATCATTTGTAACAAACCAAGTCCATAATGAAGCCTATTCAATTTTCTAGGACTCATTTCAATTAGCATTTGACAGAAAAGAATGCAAATTATTTTCTTAACTGAGGTGGTAGGGGAGAGGAGGAGGGAAAGAAACAGAGGATTGTAGGCCAAGATGGCGGGGGGGGGGGTTAAAGAGATGTGCCTCATGTTTCCTGACTAGTTACTATTTGTTGTGTGGGCCATAAAGCTCTTTAATGGTGATGACAGGCAAGCTCTGAGAGAGAATTAATAATCTTTTAACTCTGCTCCATTAATGAGTGAGGTTATGGCAAATTCTAGTCCCTTTAAGTCACATTACAGCTGCAGTCATCTGTCATTAACCAAATGGACTCTGAGTTGCTTTGTGAGTAGCAGCTTGGCCAGGAGTGTGTTCTCTGCGTGGGGGTGGGAGTCAGCAAAAGAAGTTTCATTTGGGGACTATTAGGTGACATCTAGAGGCAATCGACTGCCCTGAAATTGCAAGGCTGCTGATGAGCTCTGCAGACTTGCCAGCAGATTTCAACAACAGGATTTTCTACCATGCTGAGGTTCCAGAAACACCGATATTGCCATCAAGACCACCTTCTGTCCCCCCTCCAGTGATCTGAACAGTAAGGTCAACTCAAAAGGCTTAGCTTTACAGATTTGATTGGCAGTATATTGCCTTTCCTGACCATCTTAAGGAAGAATACGATCCTCAATTGCTGTTCTGTTACTCTAGAGGCATTCTTCTAAAATGCCATTTCTAATTGTTATTTGTGTATCTGCTTTCTACTAAAACAGATATGTGAAGAGAGTTCCTATATATGAACAAGGCCTAGGTATACCACGATTCCATGAGCAACTTGGGATGTATATGTCTTTTCTATGAGAAGGAAATATACACAAGCCCATCTCATCATTTTTATTGTAAGCGTGATGACAGGAACGTTCTCATGGTTTGGAATCATGAGGAGATACCCCCAAGGGTTTCTATTTTAAGTTTTAGGCAGTCAGATTTTAGAGGTGGTTGGATTCTTCTGTAAGAAAAAACGTGTGGTTGTGGTAAAAACTGAACTTCAAATCAAACACCTTGAAAACTTTCTTCAACCTTCAAATATGATTTTCCCTAAGGACTTGCATGAGTGAAGGAGAGATGGTGAAGCTTTAAGGTTTCCATTAAGCTGTACAATAAAATACATCACACATCATTTATTTTGCCCACAGGGAGGAAAGAAACAACAGCAACCATATTCAAATATCACTTTTCTCAAAAGCATATTCACTTGACTGTTTTTCACCTCACAACCTTGTAAATGGATTCAGCACACATTGGTTACCTTGCTGCTCAGCAATCATCCCCTTCTGCTCCTTTTGTCTAAAATTCTTTTCCACGGTATATACTGATGTCACCAATCTTTCAAATCCTTCCTTCAAATCACCTTTTCCATGAAGCCCTTTCCATAGTGAGGTTCATCCCCAGCAACAATTAAATGCAACCATGTTCTACTGCATTTGCTTACAATGATCCCTTGTTATTTTTTCTCTATCATACCTACACTTCTTCTCCCACATCAAATTGTAATTCTTTTTGATGCATTGATCTTTATTACCATTCCATGCCAATGGCTCCAAAAAAGAATTCACTATTTCCTGTAATAGGAAGAATTCTGGTCTGGATGCAAGAGATCTCAATCAAATTCCTACTCAGTCATGATGTTCGTGGGATAGGTTTGGTAAGTTAGTTTCAGGATCAGAAATCAGACAAGACACTAGATGATCCATGTTCAGATTTTTCCAGAATTTGAAATAGAAATGGCAGCCATGAACACATGAAGCTGCTATATATTAACTCAGACCATTGATCTATCAAGGTCAGTCTTGTCTACTTTGCCTGGCACCAGCTCTCCAGGATCTCTGGTAAAGGTCTTTCATATCACCCATGACCTGACCTCTTTAACGGGAGATGCTGGGAATTGAAGTTGGGACTTTCTGCATATAAAGTAGCTGCTGTACCAGTGCACCATAGCTCTATCCCAGGTGGTGTCCCACATGTCTGATATTTCCACTTAAACAATGCTAAAGAGATCCATTTGTGGATCTCCCAGCATCAAGTCTCTCTCCTGGTCAGTTACCACCAGTTCGAACCCCATCAACATACATTTATAGTTAGGATTTTTTGCTCCAATGTGCATTACTTTTCACTTTCCCACACTGAACCTCATTTGTCACATTGGCGCCCACTTGCCCAACCTTAACAGATCCCTCTGGAGCTCCTCACCATCCTCCCTGGTTCTCACTACTGTGAACAGCTAAGTTTGTGGATGACACTAAGTTGTTCAGGGCAGTGAGAACCAGGAAGGACTGTGAGGAGCTCCAGAGGGATCTGTAAAGGTTGGGTAAGTGGGTGTCAACATGGCAAATGAGGTTCAATGTGGACAAGTGCAAAGTAATGCACATTGAAGCAAAAAATCCTAACTATAAACATACATGATGGGGGGTGAACTGGTGGTAACTGACCAGGAAAGAGACCTTGGAGTCATGGTAGATAACTCACTGAAGATGTTGACTCAGTGTGCAACTGCAATAGAAAAGGCAAATACTATATTGAGGGTTATTAGGAAGGGGATTGAAAACAAATCAGCCAGCATCATAATGCCCCTGTATAAATCTATGGTATGGCTTCATTTGGAATACCGTGTACAGTTCTGGTCACCGTACCTCAAAAAAGATATTATAGCATTGGAAAAGGTGCAGAGAAGGGCAACTAAAATTATTAAGTAGATGGAACACCTTCCCTATGAAGAAAGGTTAAAGAGGTTAGGGCACTTTAGCTTGGAGAACCAATGACTGAGGGGTGACATGATAGACATTTACAAATTTATGCATGGGATAGAAGTACTTTTCTCCATTTCTCATAATACAAGAACTTGTGCACATTTAATGAACTTAATGAGCAGTAGGCTTAGAACAGAGGCTGTGGTGGCTCAAGTGGTTAAGACACTGAACTGCAGCCCTGAAGGTCAGTAGTTCGAGACCCAAGTGCTGCATAACGAAGTGAGCTCCCATCTCTGGTCCCAGCTCCTGCCAACCTAGCAGTTAGAAAGCAAGAAATTGCAAGTAGATAAATAGGTACCACTTTGGTGGGAAGGTAACAGCGTTCCGTGTGCCTCAGTGTTTAGTCATGCCGGCCACATGACCACGGAAAAGTTTTTGGACAGTGCTGGCTCTTCAGCTTGGAAACGGAGATGAGCACCACATCCCTAGAGTCAGATTCGACTGGCTTTCAAGCAAGGAAAATCTTTACCTTTACCTTTACCAGGCTTAGAACAGATAAAAGGAAGTACTTCTTCAACCAAAGAGTAATTAACACATGGAATTCACCGCTGCTGGAAGTGGTGGTGGCTACAAGCATAGACAGCTTCAAGAGGGGATTGAAGACACATATGGAGCGAAGGTCCATCAGTGGCTATTAGCCACAAGTCATGGATGGAACACTATGTCTGGGGCAGTGATGCTCTGTATTCTTCTTGGTGGGGGGGGGACAACAGTGGGAGGGCTTCTGGAGTTCTGGCCCTGCTGGTGGACCACCTGATGGCACCTGGGTTTTGGGTACTGTGTGACACAGAGTGTTGGACTGGATGGGCCATTGGCCTGATTCAACATGGCTTCTCTCATGTTCCTATGTTCTTAAGTCTGGTTCGGTCCTCTATCAATTTCTCAGTCTGAGCTACGTCACTGTAAAAATCAAACAAGTTTAGAGAAAATTGTACTTGACCAGAGTATTTGTAATAGAATAGAAAAGTAACTTAAATGACTAGATGCTGTACACTGTAAATAAGTGTAATCAACCCCCAGCTTTAGTGTGCAGAAAACTGAAGCCTTGGCATCTTCTTTCTATGTTGAACTATTTGTGTATTGTTGGAAGTGTAGCTGTGCCATGGGCTTCTCTTTTTGATCATCCAGGGGACCTCATTACCAGCTGGCCTCTCCACTGGCCCTTAACATCCTCCCTTGTCTCTAGCCCAACTGATGTATGGCAATACAGTAGCCCTGAGAGACAATGAATAATATTCCTATTATTCTTGGGCATGTTCTGTATATGGGATTTTTTTTTTTAATTATTAGCTGGAATCTCCATAAGAAGGGGTTTGGACAGGATGAAGGCAACAGTTTGGCTCATTATTCTTTAATTATGGACATGAGTGATTTAGGTGGAAACAAGGAATCTCTCCCCGCTAGAAAAAATAATAGAGATTACATTCCAGTTCATTAAACAGCCTCCAGTTACTTATAGACAAACCAGGCAAGAAGCGTTCCCATTAATTCTGCCATTGTACATGAACTAGAGAAATAGGGTTGTTTTTAGGCTCCATTTTAGAGGCTTGGTTATTAGCTGTGCTAATGTAAGTATCCTTTTCGCATAGCCTCTGTGCTACTGAAAGAGAATGTAAAATTGAATTTATATAATTATTTTTCATAGTTTGGTAAGATCCTTTTGTCAATGCAATTAGAATGTGATAACCTATCTTGCAGAATCCCACAATGAAAAATTAGTCGTCTCAAACTGTATATTGCAGTTACCCTGACTTGGTCATTAATCTTGCTACTTTCTGTGCCTAAAACTGAATGTCTCAGTTGTTTCTGGTACCAGTTTCTATCAACCATATAATCATGTATATAATTTTTCTTCTATTGTGTGTCCTGCAGGCTTTTTCACTAGCAACTCAATAATCTGAATGGACATACAAAGATAATTTTATATTTTAAAAATGCTGCTGTCTTCCTTTTCAGTTTGCTTATATTTGACTAGGCGCCAAAGAGCAGCACCAGCACCACCTAGCCCAGGCTCAGTGCTGCCGAGGCCACTGCGGGTTCCGGCTCAGAAGAGCTGTCCATGGCAGGAGGCCCTTCTGATGGGAGGGGGGATGATGGAAGCGCCCGGGAACCGAAGCCTGGTTCACACGTGTAGGGGCACACATTGCTAGTTGGCTATTCTGAGGGCTGCTGGCTGAACGTGTGAATGGACTGGACTGTTCCAAGCTGGCACGGGGAGGGGAGAGGCTGCAGCTCTCGCCGGTGGCAAACCTTGCCCCCTCGCTCAGGGGCTCGGCCATCAAGCGACAAGTCAGCAGCTGCCCTTTTATGGACCACCACCTCCGGGGTGCCTCTATGCGTTTCTCGGTGACGGCGGTCTCCCGTGCCTCCGAGGGACTCCTGCTCGGGGCTCCTCCTGGCCCAGGGGTTCTTGGCACAGTCCCCCAAACGCCCTCCAGCTGGATTCAGAGGCTCATGTCCCACTCTCTTTCCGACCTGCAGGCGAGGAGGTGGTCGGGATCGATGTCACCGGAACTCCGCTGGTGGCTCCTTCTCTCCCCGTGGGTGCAAGCTCCCCACGGCTGTGCTCTGCCCACCTGGCTGCCCACCCACCCGGCCTGTCTGCTCAGGATGGTGCCCAGGCAGCACTTAAGGGTGGCCGCCGCCTCCTCCTCCGGCGCAGGACTAGTCGTGGTCCAGACCTGCCCCCCCCGTGTTGTCCAGAGTTGGCCTGCGGAGCTGCCGAGATCAATAGGAGGAGATGGGGCCGGCCACTGGGGCCCTCCAGGCCCGCCCTGCCCCACCCCCCATGTTGGGTCCCAGCAGAGTTTCAGCGGGCGCTGCCCAGGGCGGAGATCTCCCCCCTCTCCCCCACCCCCCAGCAGATGAAAGAGCTGTTGCCGCCTCCTCCTTGCTCCATAGCTGAAGCCCCCGCCAGTCCTGTCACCCGACGGGAAGGGCGGCCTGGCTAGGCCTGACCCGGGCAGGGGTGAGACTAGCTTGTGGTGCCCGGTGCCCCCCCAGGCGTGTTTCTGGGAGGTCTCCAGGCCCCACCGGGAGGTTGGCATCGCCTGGGGGCACCACAAGCTGGCCTCGCCTAAGGTGCAGAAACGCCTCAGGCCGGCCCTGCAGGAGAGGAGGAAGAGTTATTATAAATGGGGGCTGGAAAGGGGGGAGGCAAAAAGCTTAACTTCCAACACTGCGTGTGCTATAATATTACATGGCAGAGCAAAGATAAAAACCTCTATCGAGTTGGGTGTATACCACTATCAACTAGCGATGGATTGGCAAAATAAGGTGCACAGGATGTGAAAACCTCTACAAAAAAAATCAATTACTTTCTGTTGTGAGTAGGTGTGGTCTTAGTTCTAGTCAATAGTCAAGGATGACCCACCCCCCGGGCTTTAGCCTTGGAGTAGGAAATCATTCCCCCAAAGTGAATCAACCTCATTGCACTCATACACTTGAAGTAATTAAAAGCATTAAGGCAGAATTAAATCTACCAGCACATACAGAAAACAGGACTTGTGGGGGTGGGCTTAACTAGTGGAGGGGGGCTTAACTACCAACCTGGACAAGTTTGGTGTAGTGGTTGAGTGTGCAGACTCTAATCTGGGAGAACCGGGTTTGATTCCCCACTCCTCCACTTGCACCTGGCTGGATGACCTTGGGCAAGCCGTAGTTATGATAAGAGCTGTTCTTGAAAAAAGAGCAGTTTCTGTAAAGAGCTCTCTCAGCCCCACCTACCTCACAGGGTGTCTGTTGTGGGAAGGGGAAGGGAAAGGAGATTGTAAGCCGCTCTGAGACACCTTTGGGTAGTGAAGGGTGGGGTATAAATCCAATCTCTTCTTCTACTTCTCTTCTTCTCAGTCTCCCACTACCTGCATACATATTCATGCATGCACATAGACATCCTGCCCAGCACACATGAAGAAGAAAACCCCCTCCACATTCCAGATCCATGACAGGGCTACCTGACAACCAATGTTCCCTCTAAGCTGTGGAGTCTTGTGAGCAAAAATTCTACTTTGTGAGCTCCTGGCATTAAAGTTGTGAGCAAGTGATTTGGCTACTGAATAAATTAGTTTGCTCTGGAGCCATCCTTTCTGAGCTAAGACAAAAATCTGTGAGCTGGAGGCTAAAAAACTGTGAGCTAGCTCACACTAACTCAGCTTAGAGAGAACACTGCTGACAACAGTACACTTGCCGTTGTGGGTGGCCTCTCACTGGGAGCTGTGCTGTTTTGCAGTGAACCCCTCCGCAAAGTTATCTATGGTGCTTGAGAGCCTGTGGCTTCATGCCCACAATCCATATGTCCAGTAGAGTACAGGGACTTTAACATTTGTTGAACCCCAATGCGAAGAGCATCTCTGGAATGCTGACTGGGGGAGGAGTCACCTCCCATGGCTGAGCATGTGTGTCTAGTGTGGGAAGAGTTAAATCTGAACCCTCCTGAATACTGAGACTTGGCCCAGGTTTTTGAGGAGGGGGAGGTGGACAGACTAACCCCCCCATAAAATTGACTGTGCAATTGAAATATTGCTGGCACATAAAGTGCCCAAAGGGAAAATAAATTCCATGAGCCCATCAGAGAAGGAGGAATTATGGTGGTTCATTGATAAGAACCTAGCCAGGGGATTCATCTGGCCAGCAGCCTCCCCATTCACCACACCAGTGTTATTCCAGAAAAAGAAAGATGGGGGGTTAAGACTGTGCAGGGACAACAGAGGGCCGAATGTCGATGTCAAATACCTACCCCCTACCCCTCATCAAAGACTTGCTAGCAGAGGCCTTGTGGGGCCGAATATTTACCAAACTAGGTTTGAGAGACACATGCTTCAGAGTACGCATAAGGGAGGGGGATGAACACAAAATGACATTCAATACCCCCTTGGGACAGTTTGAGTACTTGGTGATGCTGTTTGGCTTGACTGGGGCACCTGGGATTTTCATGAACTTAATCAACCAAGTGTTCCACAAGCACCTGTACAAGAGGGTCCTGGTTTATCGGGATGATATTTTGAATTATTCACAAGATAAGGAGTCACATGTCAAGTTGGTGCGGAATGTCCTGAAAGACCTCTATGAGAACCACCTACTTGCCAAACTTTCCAAGTGCGCGCCCCAAAGAGAGGAGCTGGACTTCCTTGGGTACCATATCTCCGGGAAGGGACTAGGCACAGACCCAAAGAAAATCCAGGATATTTTGGGATGGGAGGCCCCGCAAATCTGGTGCCAACTACAATCGTTTCTGAGGTTCACCAATTTCTACCACCTGTTCATCCTCAATTTTGCCCATGTCACCCTTCCCTTCACTGACCTCCTGAAAATGAAGGGGAAGGGGCTCGACAGCCAGAAGCCAAGTAGCCACTTGCTGTGGTCCTCTGAGTGCCAACAAGCGCTTGAGTGCTTAAGAGAAGAAGAAGAAGAGATTGGATTTATACCCGCCCTTCACTGCCCAAAGGTGTCTCAGAGCGGCTTACTAACTCCTTTCCCTTCCCCTCCCCACAACAGACATCCTGTGAGGTAGGTGGGGCTCAGAGAGCTCTTGACAGAAACTGCTCTTTTTCAAGAACAGCTCTTATCACACCTTTAGAGGTGTGAACCAATCATAAAAACCTAGAGGCACTCAAAGCCCCTCAGCACCTAAACACAAAGCAACTGAGATGGGCGGAGTTTTTTTCTAAGTTTTGTTTCACCCTCAAACACCTCCCCAAGAAGTCAAATTTCCTGGGTGATTCCCTGTCCTGCCTCCTGCAACACGCAAGCCAGTGCAAAGAGGTGGTGGACACAATGTTCATGCCCACCCAGTTAGGAGGCCAAGGCCAAGGAATGGAGCCTTGGGTTGAGAAATCCAAGTCTGCACTGACTGACACTGATAAAGGGACTTTGACACCGAGAGAGGATGGCTGCTCGTATCGCCAAAAGAAACTGTTTGTTCTGGTATCATTACGGGGGGGAATCCTTTCCATGGGGCATGAAAACCAACTGGCTGGACATTTTGGGTATCTGAAAACCCTGAACCTTATCCAAAGACAATTCTGATGGCCCCATATGAGGGGGGATATTTTAAAGTATGTTCCTTTTTTGCCAAACATGCTTGATGAACAAAAGAAAGGTGGGAAAACCCCCAAGACTGTTGCAGCCAATAGAAACTCTGGACCGGCCTTGGTCTGTCATCTCTATGGATTTTATCACAGACTTGCCTCCATGGGAAAACTGTGATTTGGGCGATGGTTGACCTATTTTCCAAACAAGCACATTTCATCCCCTGTAAACAGATGCCAACTGCCTGGAAGTTGGCCCAACTGTCCATGCAGCACATAATCAGACTCCATGCTTTGCCCCACAAGATAATTTTGGACCGGGGTTCACAGTTTGTGGCTGGGTTCTGGAAGGAGCTATTAAAGCTACTGGGGGTGGAATGGGGACTAAGCAGTGCTTACCACCCATAAACTGATGGGCAAACAGAGAGCATAAACCAAGTGCTGGAACAATTTTTGAGATGCCTTATAAACCATCAGCAAACTGATTGGGTAAACCTGCTTCCATTTTCAGAGTACAGCTATAATAACTTGGTGCACAGCTCAATAGGCATGCCCCTGTTTAAAGCAGTGAATGGATACAAAGGGGGACCCCTCCCCATTTTGGACCCCAAGGACCTGAGACGGGGGGATGCCCAAACATGGTGGACTAAGGTGACCCAAGTGTGGTCAAACATCCAGCAGACTCTAACCAAAGCTAAAGAGGACTACAAATGTTACACTGACAAAGGGAAGGAAATAAAGCCTGGAGATCTCATGAATATCTCCACAAAAAAATATTGAGGGACTGCAACCAAGGGAAAAAAAAACTGGGGTGGAAATATGTGGGACCTTTCAAAGTTATGTGCCTCATTAATAAAGTGCTTGTTGAGGTTGAATTGCCAAAAAGCTTACGACATGTCCACCCTGTTTTCCATTTTAGTCTACTGAAGAAAGATCCTGGACCCTCGAAGTGGAAACCTCATCCTCCAACTCCTCCCCAGACCGTGGATGGGGAGGGACATCAAGAAGAAGAGGACATTCTAGATTCTAAAATGAAATGGGGCTGACTGTATTATTTCATCAAATGGAAGGACTTTGATCCATGCCATAATGAATGGGTGGAAGCTAAGCATGTCAATTCTGCAAAATTAGTGCACACTTTTCATAAGCAGCACCCCTTCAAGCTGGGAGGGTGAATGAGCTTTGGGGAGGCAGAATGTCAAACTCTGAATAGTTTGCCATAGCTATGGGGGAAGGGGGAATTCCTGAGGGGTGTGTGTGTGTGTTTATGTGGGTGTGAGAGTGGCACCTTTGTAGCAGCTATTATAACTCTTCCAAAGACATGCCTCTCCATGGAGACGACCTTGAAGCAAATACTGTGCTAGCCTCGCTGTCTTAGATAACATGACTGGGAACTTACGGGTAGGCGTAGATGCTAACAGCTTAGGTGGGATGACTGAGTTAAATGATTGGATGAACCTGGGGGCGGGGACTCACATTTGAATTGTCTATATCTGTAGAGGTTACTGCCAAAAACCTCAGTTCTGACATGGTATTGCTCTAATCTGGATCATGCTGATATCTCAATAAACAAATCACTGCCAAAGAGACTGTTGTTGGGAGTCTCCTGACCAGGAGTCTGACAGCAGCTGTCATGAGGAGGCACTTTAGAGATAAGCCATTGTCTGCCTTACCCTGTTCAGTGGTTTGAGAATGATACTCACCTTCTGGGTTCCTCTCCTCACAATCAGGAGGTCCAGTTCCCTCAGCTTGAGATGATGTTGACACAGCTATAGTGCTTGGCGGGGGAGGAAATACCAAGCACTCTCAGTCAGATATGCATAAAATTGTTTATGATGCTTGTTTTGGAGACCATACAGTGACAGTCCCCAGATGTCATATCCCAACTTTATGGAGAAAAGGTCATTCCAACACAAATCTGTTAGATGAACAGAATATAATGCTCTAACACACACACACACACACCTTCTGTTGTGAACAGTGTGCACTGAGTACAAAAATTTCTACAGCAGCAACATAGTCAGCCTACCAGGTTCTGCTGCTGCCTCCGCCAGTGTCTCATCAGGATCAGCCCCCTCCTGATTTCTGGTTTCAGTGTTTTGATGCTCGGTCATGTCCTGTTTTGCTCTGATGGAGACGCGCCGAGACCTGGCTGACGTGAAGGACCCTCCCAGGGTCTTCGTAGGATACCCCCAGCCCGGGGAGCTGAGGAGAGCCTCTTCCAAGGTTACAGCCTGCAAGACCAGAGACGATTGCCGGAGCAAGCAGACATGATTGAAAGTTTAAAAAATGCTTCTAGAAGATCTCCAAGGCTCCAAACTGTGAGTGAAGTAACGTTCATATGCTACGAAGTGTATATAAGAGCCTTGGTAGTAATTAGAAGTTCCTACGAGCAAAGCGTGGGTTGTGGGGGAACTCAAGACTCCCCCCCCCAGTAAAATTTGAAAAGTGGTTTTAAATTGAAAACAGAAGACTCTAACCTAATCTAAACAATTTGAAAATAAATAAAGAAATAAATAAACGGATAAAAAGTTTAACGAAGTCAGAAGCTGCATGTTAGTATAAAGCCGATTAAAACCATTGAACTTTTCTTTTGTTTTAGAAAATTTACTTCTTGTTGATATGGCAGGGAGAGGGCAGAAGATGGTGCCGGAGAAAAAACCATTCCCTGGAAATAACCAACCAACGAGAATCATTCAATGAGAATCATTCAATGAGAATCATTCAATGGGCAAGACTGCTGGAAGGGAAGGGAGCAAGTGAAGGGTGGGTTCTCCTTGTTGGCATCTGCAAATTAAATGCCATGCAAGATGACAGCTAGTCACAGAGATCAGAGTGATCTAATTGACAGTTCTTCAGTCACATGATGAACTGGTTGCATCAGCCTGCTGAGGATGTCACCATGCCTCGGCTTCTGTTCAGTGATTGGCTATACATGTGTATATATTCAAGGCAGTTATTTCTGATGTGTGCCTGTGTGGTTACCTATTGCCTGGCGAAGCAGTTTGTTGGAGTGGAAGCCGAATGCTAAGCCTTATTGGACTGTGTAAATACTGTAAATAAATTTGTATATAGCTCTGCACAAAAGCAGTGTGCACTGCATTTCTTTACTGCAAACACCGACCCTCCTAAAACAAGAGCTCTTGCCAGCTCAAGCTGTTGCTACTCCAACAAGAAGGAAACATGGTAGGGAATTCAAGAAGCCAATATGGATGAACAGAGAACTCTGTGATGGGCTAAGGGAGAAAAAAAGAAATGTTCAAGAAATGGAGTCAAGGACATACCTCTAAAGAAGGGTATCTGCAAGTTGCTAGGCACTGTAGGTCAGCCATCAGAGAGGCCAAAGCTCACAGTGAGCTAAAGCTGGCCACAGAGGCTCACTACAACAAGTAAATCTTCTTCACGTATGTGAGGAGCAAATGCAAGATAAAAGAGGTGATGGGCCCTTGTGATGGGATCAAAAACTGGCTAATTAATAGAAAACAGAGAGTGAGTATAAATGCGCAGTTCTCCCAGTGGAGGGTGGTAAGCAGTGGGGTACCGCAGGGATCAGTACTTGGTCCACGGCTTTTTAACTTGTTCATTAATGATTTGGAGTTGGGAGTAAGCAGTGAAGTGGCTAAATTTGCGGATTATACGAAGTTGTTCAGGGTGGTGAAAACCAGTGAGGATTGTGAGGCACTCCAAAGGGATCTGTCAAAGATGGGCAAGTGGGCGTCAACATGGCAAATGGGGTTCAATGTGGCCAAGTGCGAGGTGATGCACATTGGAGCCAAAAATCCTAAATATAAATACACATTGATGGGGTCTGAACTGGCAGAGACTAATCAAGAGAGAGATCTTGGAGTTGTAGTAGATAACACATTGGAAATGATGAGACAGTGTGTGACTGCAATAAAGAAGGCCAATGCTATGCTGGGGATTATTAGGAAGGGTATTGAAAACAGATCAGCCAATATCATAATGCCCCTATATAAATCAATGGTGCGACCTCATTTGGAATACTGTGTGCAGTTCTGGTCACCACACCTTAAAAAGGATATTATAGCTTTGGAAAAAGTGCAGAAAAGGGCAACTCGAATGATAAAAGGGTTGGAACACTTTCCCTATGAGGAAAGGTTAAAGCGCTTAGGGCTCTTTAGCTTGGAGAAAAGACGACTGAGGGGTGACATGATCGAGGTTTATAAGATTATGCATGGGAAAGAGCAGGTAGAGAAAGAGGTACTTTTCTCCCTTTCTCACAATACAAGAACTCGTGGGCACTCCATGAAACTGCAGAGCGGTCGGGTTAGAACGGATAAAAGGAAGTACTTCTTCACCCAAAGAGTGATTAACACTTGGAATTCACTGCCACAGGAAGTGGTGGCGGCTACAAGCATGGACGGCTTCAAAAGGGAATTAGATAAGCATATGGAGCAGAGGTCCATCAGTGGCTATTAGCCACAAGGTATAGATAGGGGCTCTGGGGCAAGTGATGCTCTGTCTTCTTGGTGCTTGGGGGGGTCAACAGTGGGAGGGCTTCTAATGTCCTGGCCCCACTGGTGGACCTCCTGATGGCACTGGTATTTCTGGCCACTGTGTGATACAGAGCGTTGGACTGGATGGGCCTTTGGCCTGATCCAACATTGTCATCTCTTATGTTGTTATGTTCTTGTTGGGTGAAAATGGAGAAACTTTGATAGGGGACTGAGAGAAAAGCAGAAAAGCTTAATGTCTATTTTGCCTCAGTATTTTACCCTGAAGAAGAGAACAGGCTCATCAAGAGGTTGGCAAATCAGGGTGTCCGGGCTGCTGGAGGTAGTTGAGAAACACCTGTCTGCAGTGAATGAGTATAAATACCCCAGGCAAGATGGTGTGCACCCAAGAGCACTCAAAAAACTTTCTAGAGAGCTTGCAGAGCCTTTGTCATCATCTTCCAGACCTCTTGGAGGACAGGAGACATGCCACAAGAGTGGAGGAGGGCAGATGTTCTCCCAATTTTCAAAAAAGGGAGGAGAGATAACCCAGGAAACTACAGACCAGTCAGTCTGACCTCTGTCCCAGGGAAGATACTGGAGCACATTTTAAAGAGATCTAAAGGACAACTTGGTGATCCAGGGAAGTCAACATGGATTTGTCCCCAACAGGTCCTGCCAGACCAACCTCTTTTCCTTCTTTGATCAACTGATGAGCTTACTGGATTGAGGGAATGCTGTTGATGTTGTTTACCTGGATTTCAGTAAAGCTTTTGACAGGGTCCCCCATGATGTTCTGATGGGTGAACTAGAGGACTGTGGATTGGACTCTAGGATAGTTAGGTGGATAGGGAACTGGTTGAAGAACTGGATTCAGAGAGTAGTTGTCAATGGCATTTCATCTGAATGGAAGGAGGTGTACAGTGGGGTGCCACAGGGCTTGACTTTGGGCCAGGTGCTTTTCCATATTTTTTAAATGATCTGAATGAGGATGTGGAGGGGGTACTCGTTAGAGTTGCAGATGACACCGAATTGGGATGGCCAGGCCACACCTGTAGTATTGTTTACAGCTCTGGAGGCCTCACTCCAAAAGGGATGTGGACGGAATGGAGCAGGTGCAGAGGAGAGCAATGAGGATGATCATAAGAGATCAAGCCCTATGAGATTTGGTAATGTTTAGTCTGGAGAAGAGGAGATTGAGGGGGGACATGATTGTTTTCTTTAAGTATTTGAAGGGCTGTCACTTGGAAGAGTGCAGGGAGCTGTTCCTATTGGCTGCAGAGGATAGGACTCGCAATCATGGGTTTAAATTAAGGGTAGGAAGGTACCGACTGGATATTAGGAAAAACCTTTTTACAGTAAGAGTTGTGCAATGGTGGAATCAGCTGCCTAGGGAGGTGGTGAGTTCCCCTCACTGGCAGTCTTTAACCAGCATCTGGACAAACACTTGTCAGGGATGCTCTAGGCTAGGCTGATCCTGCATTGAGCAGGGGGTTGGGCTAGATGGCCTGTATGGCCCCTTC
Organism: Gekko japonicus; assembly: GCF_001447785.1. Classification (NCBI taxonomy): domain Eukaryota; kingdom Metazoa; phylum Chordata; class Lepidosauria; order Squamata; family Gekkonidae; genus Gekko; species Gekko japonicus. The sequence goes on along the minus strand of NW_015172031.1, from coordinate 395,136 downwards.
CATCTCTGTGATTCTATGATCTCCTGGAATTATAACTGATCTCCAGGCCATAGAGACCCATGTTCCAGGAGAAAATTGCTTCTTTGGAGGGTAGAATCTATGGTACTATACCCTTCTGAGTTCTCTCCCCAACCAATCTCTCCAGGATCTACTCCTAAATCTCCAGGAATTTCCCAACCCAGAGTTGGCAATATTAACTGTATTCTAGGGAAACAAACCAATAAATAAAAACACCTATATCTGAATCTCGGACTGGACTATTGCAGTGTCATGCATGATTTGTGAGTTGTCAGAATTTGTTGCATTTTCCTGGTTTCTTCCTTAGCAACTGTTTCTCCGTACTGTGAAAATAAAGAATCCTATGGAGCACCTGTCAGCTCCAGGCATAGGGGAAAAACACTGATGGAAGCATTTGACCTTGGGTAAAAAAATATTGGGAGGGGGAGCTCTTTAAAGCTTTCAAACAATGTCAGCCTGTCACTTCTCACAGACCTTCTAATTCTTTCCAGCTGTAAATCAATCATCCAATTAACTCTTCTCTCATGATCTCCCATCAAGTTATCTGGGGACTGGCTGGCTGATCCTTGCTGAATCTTTTTTGGCAGAGCCCGGAGAATAACGTATCACTTGTACACAGGCCATGATGTCATGAGCCCTCACTTCTGACTTTCAGCAAGGCCTGTTCACAAAGAAGTCCCTTCTTTGCTTGCTGCAATTACCTAGCTATTAAAGCGAATTATGTTAGATTTTTATATTTTAAGAATGATATCACCGCTTACTTTAATGTCCAGTTGGTGGGCCAATTTGCACTCACTTCCTTTGACACTGTGTTTGCTGACTGAATCCTTGGCTGATGTAGCTAAGAATAAAGGAGCTATTGAAAAGCAAGCAGACTGGGAGAGTGCAGCTATAGCTGAGCTCATAAATGAGCATGGCCAAACATTGTGTGTTAATAATGTTAGAGCTCAAACAGCTCCATAATGCACGTTAGAGAGGAACTGCTCCAAAACTAAGGTTGCCAGCCTCCAGTGGTAGCTGGAGATCTCCTGGGATTACAACTGAACATCCAGAGAAAATGGCCACTTTGGACTCTATGGCATTATACCTCATTGAAGTCCCTCCTCTTCCCAAACCCCACTCTCCTCAGTCCACCACCAAAATCTCCAGGTATTTCTCAACCCAGAGCTGCAACCCTATCCATAACCCAGTCACATCCTAATAATTTTCTCTTAGATGTATCTCCAGGTCTTGCTCCTTTCTTGTTCTCCATGACCTATTGTCTCACTTTTCATGAAGACAGTTTGTTCATATATGACATTTGTCTCTTGTTCTTCTTTGTGGCTGTGTACAAGGATAAGGTTGGGCATAGGGGAAGTGATTTGCCCAACGTTCAGAAATCTTAATATACACTTCCACTTGGTTTTTGTCTTCATGCTCCAAACATCCTTGTGACACCAGTTCTGTAGATGTGCCTCACTGTTGCAACCAAAGCATAATATGTTGTGTGGAACAAACTTGCCCAAACACCCCGGAAAGAACTTTCATATCACCTCCAATGCAATGTTTTCTCATGGGTCAATTTACACACTAAGCTGAGAGTCAAGTGCTGAGAATTAAACTGCTCACATATGTAAATTGGCTGTTGATTTGGTTTTGATCCCATTTGAAACAGAGAAATACGTTTGCTTGCTAGAAGGCACATTTCCCCTGATCTCTGTATGGGACCTGAGGAGCACAGTCAAGTCTTTTTATTCAGAGGGAGAGGGAACTTGACAGGCTTCTTCTGTAGGACTTCATATTCCTTGAAGTCATCAGAAGCACAGTTCTGCACTGTAAGAAGCTGACAAATGCCCGGATGGGTTTCCCAGGTAAATATGACCCCCCACCTGACCCCTTATACTTTGTATTAATTTCCCATATTCTGCAGTACATTAAGCACAACCTCTGTGGAATTTTTGACCTAAGTGATATTCAGCATCTAATATTACTTTTCCAAGCTGCCTGTATACTGTTCTGGTTAGATCCAGTGGGAAAACTTTTCATTAATCTGTTTCTACTCTAAATGGTACCCTTAAGTCCTTCGAAATGCCAGCAAATTGGGCCAAATTTGTTGTAATTGTTCAGGTCCAAAGAGAAGCCATTATTTGAATGTCCATTTGCCAAAGTGAATATCAAGTAGAGGTGATTGTTAACAGCAGCATGGTGTACTGGTTAAGTGTTCCCTCTAAGCTGAGTTAGTGTGAGCTAGCTCACAGTTTTTTAGCCTCTGGCTCACACATTTTTGTCTTAGCTCAGGAAGGATGGCTCCGGAGCAAACTAATTTATGCAGTAGCCAAATCGCTCACTCACAACTTTAATGCCAGTACCTCACAAAGTAGAATTTTTGCTCACAAGACTCCACAGTTTAGAGGGAGCATCGGTTAAGAGTGGCAGATTATAATCTGGAGAACCGGTTTTAATTCCACACTCCTCCACATGAAGCCTGCTGAATGACCTTGGGCCAGTCATAGTTCTTTCAGAACTGTTGTGTCCGCTGACCGCCACCGGAGGTCAGCGCACACTCCTGAGCTTCAGTCCGGTACAACAATGGGGACTAGGATTCTAGTCCCTCCACTGGGGGAACCAATGGGACCTTGGCGGGAGATTCAAACCCACCAATGGGACCCAGGGGATGCCCCTGGATTGTGTATATAGTTGGCCTGCCGGCCGTTAGTCTTTAGTCTTGTTGTGTACCAGTAAAGCTATACTGATCGCTACATCAGTCTCCATGCTTTCTTTATGCGTCTAACCCACTACACTTCAAGAACTCTCTCAGCCCCACCTACATCACAAGGCAACTGTTGTGGGGAGAGGAAGGGAAGGCGATTGTAAACTGCTTTGCGACTTCTTAGGGCAGAGAAAAGCTGAGTATAGTCCTTTCCGCGCTTGGATCTCATCCCTGGTTTTATCAGAGTTCAACTCAGGACACAAAACCTTGCATTTATCCCTGGTTATAACAGCATCCATTTATCCCGGGACAAGTGTGGGGCAAAACCGGGATGACCTCAATGTAATGTGGAAACAAAAAATACCCCAAGATAATTACAGGGGTGAACACGAGTGTAGTGTAGAATGTAAAAATACCCTGAGATAATTACAGGGGTGAACTCGCATGTAGTGTAGAATGTAAGTTCGGGGACAGGGTTGAACCAGGATTTAAGGTCTAATGTGGAAAGGACCTATAAAAACTAACTCTTCTTCTTCAGCAGTAGTTACCAAAGGATGTGCTATAGGACAGAAATCCAAAATGACCCTTTTCTTGATTCAAATTACTGAACTACTTTCTAGGTCCTAGACACTAGGTCCTAGACAGAAAGATCCCTTCTGCCATGCTCTTGAAAACAGAACTTATTAACAAAGCAAAGCTTGGTGGTACTTTCAGTAGTGCAGGCTATAGCATGCAGTGCAGTGTATGCACAATTCTATGAATGAATGAATGAATGAATGAATGAATGAATGAATGAATGAATGAATGATTGATTGATTTATTATGGTCCACGACCAGATACAAGTTCACACAGCAAACCATATTGAAGGTATAGATGTTAGAACACTCCAATTAGAAGAGAAGATATAGAATTATACCCGAGTAAAATACATATAAAAGCTAATTGAAACAATTAGAATACATATAAAATTAATAAGATAACATCATAAAACCATTTAATTATAAACCTATGCTAAAACAGGCACTATTTAATCGAATTCCTTATAAAATCTAGATCGGAACACTGAACTCAGAAACAGAACTGAAATACATTACATGCTCTAATCGCCTGAGCACAGAATTTAACTGTTGCTTTAGTACACAAAATTCTACATATAGTTAAAAGGTTACAGAAGAACTAGGGAACTGATAACAAGGAAGAGGTCTATTATCATCAAGGAAATATAATGTTCTCTGTAGCATCTGTCTCAGTTTTTGATTTTGCAGTATAGAGGAGCACTTAGTTGAATCTCGGGGACTGCAGTGTAAAGTTAACATTGATAACCTGTAAGTAAGTAAAAAGTTTTTAACTAGGCTGACTCATATATATGTTGCCTTGGTGGGCTGCTCGAAATATTTTTAATTTGAATAGAATAACTGAGTTTTTAAATGATGGATGAGAATTTTAGAATGTCAAAAAATGGAAATCCGGATGCCCCATTGTCTCAAGCACTGATCATCCAGAAAACCACATTTTGGTTGATATGGATGTGGAATCTGTCATGACCCCCTCCAATCAGCTCAATGACTCATACCCTGAGTTTGGTGTAGTGGTTAAGTGCGCGGACTCTAATCTGGGAGGACCGGGTTTGATTCCCCACTCCTCTACTTGCAACTGGCTGGATGACCTTGGGCAAGCCTGATAAGAGCTGTCCTTGAAAAAGAGCAGTTTCTGTCAAGAGCTCTCTCAGCCCCACCTACCTCACAGGGTGTCTGTTGTGGGGAGAGGAAGGGAAAGGAGTTTGTAAGGGGCTCTGAGACACCTTTGGGTAGTGAAGGGTGGGGCATAAATCCAATCTCTTCTTCTTCTTCTTCTTCCTCCTCCTCCTCCTCTGCGGAGGAGCCCAAGGAGCCAAGGCCACCAGCTGAGGTGGACCAGCAGGAGAACGGAGAACCTGACATGACAGGTGTGCCAGCAGCTCCAGAGGACCCCCTGTCAGAGCCTGCAAACGAGATGAGCTGAGGTGGTTTGCCATTGTGTCCCTCTGCATGGTAACCTTGATCTTCCTTGGTGGTGATTTGCCATTCCGTACCTTGGCATAGCAACCTTGGTTTTCCTTGGTGGTCTCCCATTCAAATATTAACCATGGCCAATCCTGCTTAGCTTACATGCTCTGATGAGCTTGGGTGAGTCTGGCTATTCTGACTGCTTATTGGCAGCATATTTATGGCTGATTTAGAACAGTGCTTCCTTAGCTTGTTCCCCTAAATGCCTCTTGTGCTTGAGATACATAGGAAATAATTTAGTCATCCGGATTTACAATAACTGCACTTAGATACATATTTCTACCTACCATCCAGAACATACAATACAATATGCTGTCTGCACTGTTGCCCTAAGAGATAACTGTGCATGACAGACTTGTTTGGACTAAACAGGAGCTTGTCCACCCAGCATTCTTAAAACTACAGTCCTCTCCTGGATAAGGGAAGACACAAATTGACAAGGCCAGATGGGTACACAGAAATCACCTTCTTTGACTGGCCCAGCTGAGAAAGTAAGAGCATATCACCAGGTGTGACCGACAGCTCTTGGCTAAAACCTCTGCAGCAGATCATCCCTGTAGTTTCTACCTAGTGGAAGACCTCCAGGCATTGGCCCCATTCCCTGTTACTGTTTCACAGGAAGGTGGCCAGGAGGGGAATGAACTAGGCTTGCTGACAAGCCAGACGTGATGTCATTGCATGGGGTGAGGGAATGATGTGATGATGCCACTTCTGGTTTTGCTCTGGAAGTGATGTTATTTGTTGATGCAGTACTGGTGAGCCTGTCCCCTGACCCCATATTTCTTCCTAGTAAAATATAATCTCTTGATACAGCTCTTTTATTTATTTATTTATTTAAAAAAACATAGCTACATTATGCCCTTTGAGGCACTACACACACAGAATTACATCAGGGAGTATATTTCATATTTATCTTTTTCATTTAATCACCATGCACCCCTGAAACCTGAAGGAAGTACTTCCCCCCCCCCAATAGTGTCTGTGTCAGCGTCTGAACTCTGTGGCCCCACTGGTATACCCTGTATCAGAAGGCAGCCTGGTACATCAACATTTACAGGCACCATCACCCCTAAACAAGCCCAGGGTCCCCCTAAAAGCATTGCTCCTGAGTCTGTGGACAATCCAAGGGACACACAAAAGATCACGGGAGCTTGCCTAAAACATGGACACTAGAGGCTGCTGAAACAGAACATCTGTCTTTCTACATGCAATCTGCCTCCTCTCCCAGGTAAGTACCAGTGCTCTCAGCATTCCAGCATGGCCCAATATGGAGATCTTCCTCAGGAAAGCTCCTTTTGGTCACTCTCATGTGTAAATCTCCTTTGGTGACATTTCTCTGCAAAACACCTACTTCTATCCTTTATGTCTCCCTTCCTGGGTCATACTTCCTTCTAAAAGTAAACATTTCTCTGGGAAGCATTAACTCTGAAGTGTTAGACAATATCAGTAATCAACCTATGCACATACCAGGGTGTACCCAATAGAGTGCCATCACACCTTTTTGGTGTAAGTTTGGGAAACCTCTTGCTCCTTTGTTTCAGACACATTGTCCTGCCCTGCAGGACATCTTCTCTAGAGTATAAAAATGGGTGCCCAGCCATTGCTTCATGTGTCACTCTAGGGCAACTAACAGAGTAGCACCCCAAACTCACAGTTTGAGTCCACTATGTTCATGACACACTGGTCATTCACAATCCTCTCTCAGTGGACCTGCACATCTGGATGGTAAATATCACCTCAAAACTCTCTATATGTATCTAAGATCCTCCATTTCCCTGTAGTCTTGTTCACGTGTTGTTTGATTGCTTTGTTTATATGCTTACATTTGATCAGCATTTTTCAATAACACAACTTTCATTCAAACTCAGTCCCGATTATTGAAGAGTTTCTCTCTTTGAAACTGACCCTGGTATACACAGGTGTACTATCCCTTCTGTTACACCCATTTTGTTAATGCAGTCTCTCTGCTTAACCCCCCCCCCCCATCTAAAAGGAGACAGGCAGTTTGGATAACAACTCCATTCCTTAAGTGGTTTCACATATTTTCTCTATTCGAACATATTTCAGGTGTTGTTGCTGTTCAGTTGCACAGTTAAGTCTGACTCTTCATGACCACATGGACCACATCACACCAGGCCCTCCTGTCTTCCGTCGTCCTCCGGAGTTTGCTTAATTTCATGTTCGTTGCATTGACAACAGTGTCTAACCATCTCATCCTTTGCTGTCTCCTTCTTTTACCTTCAATCTTTCCTAGCATCAGGGTCTTCTCCAGTGAGTGCTCTCTTCTCATTTGGTGGCCAAAGTATCAGAGCTTCAACTTCAGTATCTGGCCTTCCAGGGAACAGCCAGGGTTGATTCCCTTTAGGATTGACTGATTCAATCTCCTTGCAGTCCTAGGGTCTCTCAAGAGTCTTCTCCAGCACCATCATTTGAAAGCATCTATTATTTGGCACTCGGCCTTCCTTATGGTCCAACTCTTGCAGCCATACATTACTATTGGGAATACCATTGCTTTGACCTTACGGACATTTGTTTACAGGGTGATGTCTCTACTTTTTATTATGCTGTCTAGGTTTGTCATAGCTTTCCTCTCAAGGAGCAGGTGTCTTTTAATTTCATGGCTGCAGTCACCATCTGCAGTGAACTTGGATCCCAGGAACGTGAAGTCTGTCACTGCTTCCATGACTTCCCCTTCTATTTGCCAAGGAATGATGGGGCCAGATGCCATGATCTTAGTTTTTTTGATGTTGAGCTTAGAGCCAACTTTTCCACTCTCCTCTTTCATCCTTAGCAAGAGGCTCTTTAGGTCCTCTTCACTTTCTGCCATTAGAGTGGTATCATCTGCCTATCTGAGGTTGTTGATTTCCCCCCCAGCAATCTTAATTCTGGCTTGTGATTCATCCAGGCCTGCATTTTGCATGATGTACTCTGCATATAAATTAAATAAGCAGGGTGACAATATACATCCTGGTTGTACTCATTTTCCTATGCTAAACCAATCAGTTGTTCTATATCCAGTTCTAACTGTTGCTTCTTGACCATTATACAGGTTTCTCAGGAGACATGTGAGGTGGTCTGATACTCCCATCTCTTTAAGAACATTGCCATAGTTTGTTGTGATCCTCACAATCAAAGGCTTTAGCATAGTCAATGAAGCAGAAGTAGATATTTTTCTGGTACTCCCTTGCTTTCTCCATAATTCAGCAAATGTTGGCAATTTGAGCTCTAGTTCCTCTACCTCTTTGAAACCCAGGTGTAGTAATTTTTCTGTATGTGATTTTTCATAACATGTCCAGTTTTATATTACTGGAAAATTAGGCTTGTTACAAAAATCTAAGGTAATTAGTTTTTTAAAACATTCTTATTTTGATCCTATCAATGAGTTGTTCCAGTCTTCCATTATCCTGTAGACCCAGTTTCCACCAGGTGTCTTAATACAGTTCAGGGGAGCAAAACACAGCTCCTGATAAATGTATTCTGGGCTCTCGGATGGGAATTTCAAAGTTCAGATTTGTTTCTTCTTGTCCAGAACTTAGGCAGCTGGGCTAGGAGAAAGAACCCATGAGAGAGCTCCTAGGAAGGTGTTCTTTGCCTTTCTAAAACTGCTAAATGACCAGTGAGCATTAACTGAGGTTGCTTTGTAAGAGGACAGAGTTTGAGGGTGAGTGGGTTCTTGTAGCCTACTGGACAGTGGAGTTTTTGCCTGGGTCTGTTTGAGATTTTTGTCTGTTGCTCATTGAGCAAGGTCTGTTAACCTGGGGCTGATTGCAAGCTCCATCCTCTTCTGTTGCTGCTGGGAGCAGGGGGCTATGGGATGCTGAGCTGGAGGGCTAGGCAGAGATGAAAGCTTTTGATGTGAGTCAAAGGACAAGAGTCAAAGGGCTCTTGGCCTATGGCTCTTAGCCTGGGGATCAGGCCTGAAGACCCTGCATTACTCTAGATTCCTTTAAACCACTAACCACTTATGAATGTAGAAAGGGGGAGGGTATCCAGTGTTTTGCAGAGAGTGCTACATGTACAATTATCTACTCACTGGGTGGAAATAGTGGGTGTGTGCTCGCTGCATGGAGCTTATGGCTCTCAGAAAACAGGTTTATTCCCTTGAGGCTAGGGTTGCCAATCTGTAAGAAGAAGAAGAAGAGATTGGATTTATACTCCGCCCTTCACTCACAGTCTCAGAGCGGCTTACAAACTCCTTACCCTTTCCTTCCCCCAAAAGACACCCTGTGAGATAAGTGGGGCTGAGAGAGCTCTTTCAAGAACTGCCCATTCAAGGACAGCTCTGACAGAATTATGGCTTGCCCAAGGTCATCCAGCAGCTGCAAGTGGAGGAGAGGGGAATCAAAACCAGATCTTTCAGATTAGAGTCCACACACTTAACCACTACACCAAACTGGAGAAGCTGAGGCAGACAGAAAGGTTTGAGGAAGTGATTCTCAAGGACTTACCAGAACAAACCCACTCCTATGCTGACAACTCTCCTACTGTTGTGGAGAGTGAAAGCCTTGAGGTCGGATGGTGTCATTCTGAGGCAGAGGGATGTGTACAAAAGAAACAGACTTCTTTTGAACCAAACGAGAAGCAGGCTGATAGCGATTAAGATAAAAAAGGTGGCAAAGCAGCGTTTAAACTAATGGGGGGGTGGACTAACAGGACAAGTCAGGCCAAAGGGATGGTTGCAAGAACACTCTGGGTAATATCGGTAGGAGTGTAATAGAATTTGGGAGTGAGGGCATGATGGTGACTGAGGGCCATATGTGGCAACTAATGGGGTCAAGGGAGGTGAGGGCTACTGGAGAGAGAAACACATCAAAGGTTTCTTTATGCCAATGCTAGAAGTCTATGAATCAAGACAGGGAGCTGGAGTGCTTGGTGTTCAATGACAATTTAGATATAGTAGGTATTAAAAACGTGGCGGAATGGGGGAAATCTATTGGATACTAAGTTCTACCAAAATTAATAAACAAATTCTCCCAAAATTAATAAACAAATTTATACTGACCTATATCTTTAAGTATTCTCTTAGTTCCTGCCTTATTCCCATCTATCTTATCTTCTTATAGCAGTTGGGAACAACGCTTAAGCAAATGTGAGAGACCAAAGCAAAAACAAACTGTAATGTCAAAGCATTTTTATCCTTTGTCATCCCTTTCATTCTATTTTGGTTTTATACTCCTTTAATTAACTAGCAGTGGCATCCAGATATACAAAAACAACCAATTCATTTTCAGGCAGCTAAACAAATTATTTGTCACTAAGTTCTGCTACAATTAGTAAACAGATTTATACTGACCTATATCTTTAAGTATTCTCTTACTTCCTACCTTATTCCCCTCTATCTTATCTTCTCAAAACAGTTGGGAACTACGCTTAAGCAAATATGAAAGACCAATGCAAAAACAAACTGTAATGTCATAGCATTTTTATCCTTTGTCATCCCTTTCATTCTATTTTGGTTATATACTACACAAATCCTCTTTTCCTTCCTTACACAAACAAAAAGAATTATTCTTATCATTTCCCATGCATGTTAAGCCCACAACCTTCCTCCTGCTGCATTGAGTCCTTGCCAGGCAGTCCATATCATTAGCCACAGTCTCAGTGGACAATTCTAATCCATTTCATTGTAGAAAAGTATCAACTACCCCTTCATCTCTTTGAGATTAGCCATCCCAAACCAGATACTTTTCATCTCATGTCAGCTTTCCCCCAATATTCAGTTTAAAAACTGCTCTGCCACCTTTTTGATTTTAAGTGCCAGCAGTCTGGTTCCTTCTCGGGACAAGTGGAGACCATCTCTTTTGTACAGCTTTCTCTTGTTACAAAAATTATCCCAGTGTCTAAAAAACTTGAACCCTTCCCCCCCAGACCATCGTCTCATCCACACACTGAGACTCCTGATCTGTGCCTGTCTAACTGGCCCTGGGTGTGGAACAGGTAGCACTTCTGAGAAGGCTACCTTGGGGGTCCTGGCCTTGAGTTTCCTGCCTAGCAGCCTAAAATTTTCCTTCAGGACCTCACAACTGCATTTCCCCACATTGTTGGTGCCAACATGTACCACGACCACTTGCTCCTCCCCAGCACTATCTACCAGCCTATCTAGAACATCTGTAATGTTCGCTACCTTTGCACCAAGCAGGCAAGTCACCATACAGTCAGTACGTGGGTTTGCCACCTAGCTGTCTGCCTGGCTGTGGATCGAATCCCCAACTACCAAGAGCCCCCCTCCCTCCCTGCCTAGGGATGGTTACTTAGTGCAAAAGGATACCTTTTCACCAGCTGAAGAAGAGGTCCCTTCTGAGGGCACATTCCCCTTACGGATCCTTGTTTCCTCTCGACCTTCATGCTCCCTGAAAGCCGCGGGGCTGCCATATTTAGAGTGGGAGATATCTAACAAGTCCACGAGAGTCTTCTCCATGCGCCTAACTGACTGTCTCTGCTTCTCCAGGTCAGCCACCTTCGCCTCCAGGGAGCAAACTCGTTCCCTGAGAAACAGGAGCTCCTTGCACCGGGCACACACCCAAGGCTTCTGTTCAGTGGGCAGATAGACATACATGTGGCACTCCGTGCAAATCACTGGATAGCCCCCAAACCCCTGCTGGCATTCTGGCTTCATAACTGCTTTTAAAATTCAGGGCTATTTTTGTGCTGGAATGCACTGGAATGCATCGGGATGGTGTTCCAGCTGCCTTCTGAGCCCAGGGGGTGGGCACATGCAGCAAGACCCGCCCCTGGGCTTACTGGGCCAGGCCCAAAGAGCCCACCTGCTGACCTCTCCATGCCCGTGTTGAGGCATTGCAGCCCACGGGAGGCCTGAAGAGCATGCCCACCAACCTTCCCAGGCCCAGGCCGAGGCGCTGCGACCTGCGGACGGCACCAAGACCCCACCTGCTAGCCTCTCAGGCCTGTGCCAAGGTGCTGTGGCCCGCAGGAGACCCAAAGATCCTGCCCGTTAGCCTCCTTGGGCCCACGCCAAGGCACTGTGGCCAGCAGGAGGCCCGAAGACCCCACCCACTGGCCTCCCTGGGCCCACACTGAGGCTCTGCAGCCCACAGGTGGCCCAAACAGCGTCCCCACCGGCTTTCCTGGACCCGGGTGAGTGAGGGATCCACGGGGGTGGGGGGGCTTGATGGGGGTGGCGGGGGCTTGATGGTGGGGTGGGAGAGCCTCTCTCCCTCCCTCCCCCATCTCTTTGCCATCTTTCTTTCCATCTTCTTTCTTTCTTTCTTTCTTTCTTTCTTTCTTTCTTTCTTTCTTTCTTTCTTTCTCTCTCTCTCTCTCTCTCTCTCTCTCTCTCTCTCTCTTTCTCTGTTTTCCTCCCTCTTTCCTTCTCTTCCTTCCTTCTCTTCCTTCCTAACTTCCTTAGCAAAAAGTCCAGTGTCACCTTTAAGGTCAAGTTTTATTCAGCTACAAGCTCTCCCACCTCTGTGAGGGCAGATCTGCACATCCCCCCCCCCATAGCTAGCAATTCTAAACAGTCCAGTGGCACCTTAAGACCAGGTTAAGACAGTGTGCCAGTGTTTTTGGTTTACTTAAGTCCCTTCTCATTCTCTCCCCCCTCCCCATTGCTTAAGCTTCATGTTGAGGATTCTGATGCATCTTTAGTTTTCTGGGTTGTCCGTTGCTTGTGAATGTCACTGCTGGGAGACCACATGATCTCTGAGTATTTATGAGGGAAGTACTTCTCAAAACAGTGTATCTTGAGTGTGAGCCCCAGCCACAGGTCCCCCTCAGTCGGGAACCCGGCAGCAGGCCCCAGTTGGTCTCACACCACCCAGGGAAACCCTCCAACTGGAGTTGCCAGGGGCAACTTGCTGTGTGGACTCTCCTGCTAGAGGGTGGGGAGTGAAGGCAGGTGCCAGCCTCCCAATGGACGGCATGACCAGAGGCATCTCCACTGAGCAGGGTCCGAGGCTGAAGGCAGGTGCTGGAGTGGACCCTTCTCCATGCGCCTAACACACGCAGCTCCATCCTCCTTTGAGCTCACATTGGGTCGACTGAAAAGGAAAGGGCAGCACTCCTGCACTGAGCCAGAATTGGGTCCCCCCACCCTTGTGCTTCCTCTGAGGAGATGGGGGAGGGGGCAAATGCCGGTGCCTGCTCCATGAGCAGGCACCAGTCTTGTGAGCACCTCAGCCCTGTCTTGGATAGCTTTTTTCACAAGCTCAAAAAGTGCTGTACAAAAATGTGCAGTCAGCATTATTTCATATGTGCACATTCTCATACACCACAAAGGAAGCCTTAGTTTCCCCCCTTTCCCAAAGACCTGTTGGCAGCTTTCAAGGCAGTAAGCCAGCCAGTGATCATGAACACTCCACATTATTTAATTAGCTGAACCAAACATCTAAGATGCCAGTGCAGAATTGACTTCACCTATTGTACCTGATGCTGATGCTGGGAAAGATTGAAGACCCTGAGACCCTGATGCTGGGAAAGATTGAAGGTCAAAGAAGACGGGGACGGCAAAGGATGAGATGGTTAGACAGTGTCATAGATGCAACGAACATGAAATTGAGCAAACTTCAGAGGACGGCGGAGGACGGCGGAGGACAGGAGGGCCTGGCGGGATCTGGTCCATGGGGTCGCGAAGAGTCAGACTCGACTGTGCGACTGAACAACAACAACAACATTGTACATATGCAAAAGTACCTGCAAGGCTGCAGGAAGTAAAATTCCAACACCACAGCTACTGTGCATCCCTAAAGCTGTTCGACAGCTGTTTGACTTGGAAGGTGGTAAGCCTCGACTTGCAATTCAAGTGAGCACAGCTTTCAAACATGGTATGATTACCATTAAGTTCACAGCATCCTGATGCAGATCTGTTCATCGGATAATTTTGGAGATGGAAAGATACTTTGCAATCTAGGTTGTTCCTTGGTGGAATTTTGCCTATACCTAGCTGAAATGTTTTGTAACATTCTTATGAGAGAACTGTGTCTCGATCCCTCCAGCAGGGCTAAACAGTTTGTAACTCAATTAACACAGGTCCTGTCCCAGACTTACACCTCTAAACATTACTCAGTGTCACCAGGTTAAGTTGCCGGACACAGAATGTCATTTTTTTTTTTTATTTGAGCATGTATTTTTACTCTGAATGCTTCTAGCTGAAAATGACCACACATTGAGCATGTCAAATGCATGCTGGCTTAAGAAGTGGTTACCTCATATCATACAATATTATCACAAAGGGCAGCAAGAGATCTTCACATACATATAAGTTGAGATGTTTATTGGAGGCCAGTCAAGTGGATGGATAAATTTGTGAATGTGTATATATATTCCCTTCTGGTTGTTGTGTGTGAACAGAGCTGGATCAAAGTCAGTGGCTTAAGCCAACCATGAGTTTTGAATATGTGAAGGTAGGAGGTATGGCCTTTAATTAAGGGGCCAATATTTGGGAATTCTTGGCATAGCTTCTAAACAACTTGCAGTGAAGTTGGTAGAAGTTTTACCACAAGCCTAATCAAGGCAGAGTTGAATAAGTGCTATAGGGAAATCTGAAGTCTCTGCCCCTTGATACATACACACTTTAAAGAAAACTGGGCATATTCATATAAATTATCTTGTTCTTGGTTATTAATAGCACATTACATAATTGAAAAAACAGAGCCAGACAAACTTCACAAATGTAGAACCCTTTTTATAACATTACATCATGTAAAAAGGACATTTGTGTTTGATCACTTATTCCATAGCATAATCTATTTTTTATCTTGTTCAAAGAGGAGGAGAATTCAGAAGTTCTAAGCTGTTAAACATATTTGTTCCTGCTTTGGCAAGTTTTCCATTGCCAGGACTTCAGAGAATCTGTCACAGGGTTGTGGAAAGGCAAATGTCCTGGTGAAAACGGCCCTTACAAAAGCTCCCAACACAGAGAAAGAGGAGCTGGTACTAATTTATAAAAGAGCTGCATGTAAGGATAAAATAATATGTTCAGATAGAATAGTAGCTTTGTTTCACACACATTGCTTTATGGAATTAATTGATGACAGACCTTTAGAACAACTGGTTTCTTTTAAAAAATATTTAAAACTATTGGCCCATCTGTAAAATCTTAGGAACAAGGTAACACCAGCAACACAATCTGAATTATTTACCAACATTTGTTTACCCAAATGAGGCAGTTAATCCAGGACATGACAGTAAGGAAGAGATTGGTCCTGGTAACACGGCACTGTAAATGCGCCTTGTTCCCGCTTTAATTTAAACGGGAATATTTTGTTCCAGTTTTCCATGTCTACACCACCCCTCAAGAGCCATCCCTCTTACCGGCTGCTCGCTGTCCCCCTCACCCTCGTCCCCATCTGGCGACGGCAGCAGCTGCTCCTGGGTGGCCGCGGGGCTGTCCTTGCCATTGGCCCAGTCGCCACCAGCCTGGCGTGCCTTCTCCCGGCGCTTCTGGGCAGCCAAGAGGTCGAGGCCCAGCAGGAAGGTGCGCGGCGCGAGCCGCTCATGCTGCTCAGGCGCCGTCTCCGCCACCTGCTTGCCACCCTCATCCAGGCTGCCAGAGCCCCCACCTCTCGTTCCTGCCTCCACCAGGATGCTGTAAGCACTGACATTATTTTTTTTAAAAAAATTGAGTTCTTAAGCGAATGCCTGCCCATGCGCTCAAACCGGAAGCTTTAAAAAAAAAAAACTTCAGAGAGTGATCAGACGGCCCTATTCGCAATCATTGCGGAATCATTGCGAAAGAGGGCTGTTCACATAGGTGAAATCGCGCGTTCAAACCGCGAGATCCAGGAAAGTACTTCATTTTCCCGGGGTCAGGAAAACCCGCGAGTATTGCGCGAGTGAGGTGCTTTGATGCGGAAGGCAGATTGGTGCGTGTAAACAGAAACTTTAAATGCGGGAGGAAACAGCGGTGAATCCCGATCAAAGGGACAGTGTGACCGCACCCATCCTCAGCTATGGTCAAAGTGGAAAAAGCCTCAAAAAGTAGAGTAAGTATTGAATCCAAGAACAGTGGTGATCAGAGATCAAAAAGCCCAACCAAGAATTTTCAGCATCACAAAAGATTATAAGCAGACATACGTAAAGATGAAAGACTTAAAAGCATCCCACAATGATCAGGCTACTGCTCTGCTATTGCTCTGGCTGTTGAGAGGTGGGGCTGTGAGCCTTTGAATTACAAGGCTCCTCCTTGCCAGAGGCATGAGCCTTTGGTCTGAGCCAAAGGGCGAGAGCTATGGGCCTCTTGCCTTATGGCTCTTAGCCTGGGGATCTGGCCTGGGAATCCCATAAGTAGTTGAGAAAATTGTACATTGTTGTGCTTGGCCTCTTTTGGCTCAAGTAGCTATTTGGTCATTTCTCTAAGTTTCAGGGTACATCAACACACCAAGGCCCAAGAGGTGTGTTGCTTGCCAGGGGTAAAAAGTATAGACAGGATCCCTAAACTAGGTGAAAGAATCCACTTGGGAAGTGATGGTGAATGCTCACAGACCATTTCCAGTCACCTGTGGGGTGTGCACCATGTTTGTCTTCCTCCCTGAGGACAAGACAGACTACACTTGTCAAAAGTATAAGTTGATAGGACTCTTAGAGGAGAAGGTTTGGAGCCTGGAGGAAAGAATTACTACTCTTCATGAAATCATTAACAGAAGCCTTGATGTCCTGCATAGGGAACAAGTGACCAGTCAAAGGGACAACAATGTGGTTGACAGCCTTAACAAGACTCCTCAGTGTTCGGGTTAACATACTGGCATTTCCTCCTGAAATGCCGGCACATTGTGAGCCACTTCTCACACAGCAATGCTTATCTGCTCTGTGAGAAACAGTCACTGATGGGCATGCCAGAGCACCACCTATTTACTGACATCAGCACCCGCTGGAACTCCACCTGTCCTATGTTGGAGCACTTGGTGGAGCAGAAGAGAGACCTAATTGCCCTGATCTCAGAGACCGGGGTCATTTGGGAAGGGAGCCGACTCACCCTGGAGGAGTGGGTGATCGTCTCTCAGACTGTGGAGGTTCTTGCACCCTTCAAGACCCACACAGACATGCTCTCATCTGATACGGTGAGTTTGGCTCTGGTCGTTCCCATGTTCCACTTGGGACGTGAGGGACTGGTCTCATTGTTGGAGTCAGGCACAGGATATGCAGACCTTGTTCCAGAGGTGTGCACACTGGTGAGGAGGCTGAAAGAAGGGCTTGAGGCATGCTTTGAGCCCATCTTCACCCAGCATAAGGCATACATGTTGGTGACCATGTGTGACCCACGCATCAAGGGCAGGATCGCCGAGTGGGTCAATGAGTTCGATCGCTGAAGAGAGGCACTCCCTGGCAGGTTGAATGCAGGCAGGCCAGTGGGTTCATGTTGCCGGGAGCTGAGGAAGGGGGGGGGCAAAAGCAGCACAGCTGTTGCTCGTCCCCAACTTTCCCAGCTAGACAGCATCCCCCCACAGCCCCCACCTTGAAGAGTGGAGAGTTGGCACTCTTGGGGTGGCTTGCTGGCCCCTCTGGGAGCAGTAGCCCAGTGGACACTGGCCAGACATGCAGTCCTTCTTAGGACTACTTGACAAGGAGTAAAGGGAATGGGATACTCCATCCTGTAGAGCTGGCATGTCCCACAATAGCGGTGGGTTCAGCTGCTTGGAAGGGAAGAAGTAGTTGGGGAGGACACAACCAGGGTAGGTAGGCTTTGAGTGCTACAAAGGTACATGGAGCCATGTTTCAAGTTTAACAGACTAATATTAGTCTCTTTATTGTGCTATAACTACAATCTGGATAGGAAAGATGAGAAATAGGACAGAGGAGTACTGGCTAAGGCTGGAGGCAGGTGTGGGAGAGGTGAAAGGAAGAGAGGAAGCTGTTTCCCTGAGATCTCCATTCTACAAATCAAAGGGATAGTGGGTGACAGGAGAGAAAACGCAAGAGGGAAAAGATAATGTGAGAATGTCTCTTGCTGTGAAGTCTGGAAGAGGTTGACCCAGGGGAAGCACCTTCTTGACTTTGAGCATGCCACATGCTGTGTATGGAAACTCCTAAGCAATCCATCTGCAGTCCATCTGATCTTACAGGTGAGGTGACAAGCTAGGGGGGTGTCAGAGAGGAGAGAGGTTAGATAAGGTTGTGTGGAACCCACTTTCACCTATCCTTCCTTTCCCAGTTTCCCCATGTCTGCAGGCGGTGGGGGAGCCTGTCTTGAGGCTTTTGAATGCAGTAATGCTGTACACATTGGCAAGCAGGCAGTGGCAGCCACAGGATTCTGTTACCAGGCTGGCACTACTGCATTCAATGCACTGGTTGTGCTGCCCTTTCAGAAAGGCCCCCATTGACAGAGATTCTCTGATGTTACATAATAACATTGGATCAAGCCAATGGCCCATCCAGTCCAATACTCTTTCACACAGTCGCCAAAAATACCAGGTACCATCAGGAGGTCCACCAGCTGGGCCAGAACACTAGTAGCCCTCCCACTGTTGCCCCCCAGCACCAGAGCATCACTTGCCCCAGAAACCAAGGGTTCCTGTCTATAGCCACTAGCCAGCCACTGATGGACCTCTGCTCTGCTCCAGCCTCCATATGTTTGTCCAATTCCCTCTTGAAGCTGTTCATGCTTGTAGCTGGCCACCACCTCCTGTGGCAATGAGTGAGTTCCATATGTTAATCACTGTTTGGGTGAAGAAGTACTTCCTTTGACCTGTTCACTTCTACCCTGACTTCTCAGCAATTTCATAGAGGGCCCATTGACCACAAGTTCTTGTATTGTGAGAAAGGGAGAAAAGTACTTCTTTCTCTACCTGCTCCTTCCCATGCATAATCTTGTAAATCTCTATCATGTCACCCTTCAATTGTTGTTTCTCCAAGCTAAAGAGCCCCAAGCACCTTAACTTGTCTTCATATGGAAAATGTCCCAAACCTTTTATCATTCTGGTTGCCCTTTCCTGCACTTTTTCCAATGCTATAAATATCATTTCTGAGGTGTGTGGTGAGTGGCCAGTATTCCAATGAGGTTGCACCATCAATTTATACAGGGCAGGGCCTGTATAACTGTTGGTGTTGATCTTTTTGGGTTTCCGTGTGGTACTGTGGCACACTTCCACTGCCACAGTGCCACTTGTTCTTGAGTGTGCCACTTGTTCTCCCGGTAAACAAGCACCTCACCACAGTTCACTTTCCCTGAGGTTCTCTGGGAGAGCCTGACTGCTGGGTGCCTGCACTGAAAACAATGGTTTCCCCATTGGAAACAATAGAGGGAATGGGGGCAACCTGTTTGAGTGCCCATAGAATTGGACTCACTGGTCCAATGTCTTTGGGACTTGGGGGGTTATGTGGGGAGAGGCTCCAGAAGCTACCCTGAAAATTTGGAGACTCTCCCTCAACCCCCTCACAGCCACTAACAGCACCATGGGAAAAATCCAACTTTTTGTCCAACCATAGAGAACAATGGAGGCGATGGGGCAACCTGTTTGGGGGCCCATAGAATTGGACCCTCTGGTCCAATCTTTTCGAAACTTGGTGGCTATTTTGGGGAGAGGCTTCAGCAGCTACCCTGTGAGCTTGGAGCCTCTCCTTCAAACCCTGTTCCCCCCAGGCCTCCGAATATACACGATGAGATTTTTCCATTTGTTATAATGGTGGCCGTATATTCGGCTGGCTGAATACCTGCCAAATTGGCTCCCATTGCCGATAATGGTATTCAGCAAGTATTCAGCAGGCCGAATACCATCACGCTGAATTCAGCCGAATCTGAATTGGGCTGATTTTTATTTATTTTTTTGCATACCCCTACTGTCCAGTAAGTGTGCATGCGACTGGAATTTTTAATATAACTAAATAGGAGCGTTCAGTCTGCAGCTTGCTCTCCTGTCTTTAATAGGGTTACCAACATCAGGTGGGGCCTGGAGTTCTCCCAGAATTACAGCTGCTCTCCAGACTACAGAGATCAGTTCCCCTGGAGAAAATGGCAGCTTCAAAGTGCAAACTCTACGGCATACCTTGGATTCTAAGTGAACTCTCTCAACAAACTTGTCTCCCTCCACAGGATTCATCCTCAAATCTCAAGGAATTTCCCAACCTGAGTAGGAGCTGCCACCATCACTATACCATCACCGTACCACCACCACTAAATGGAGTGGGTGTCATCGGGGAACGAGACAGCCCTGGGAGGAAGGACGGGTCGTTGCACCACCTGGAGTCTATCGAGTCGCTCTGGGACCACTTTGTTATGTCTGACCCCATCTGCTATTTGTGACATCTAGAGCACTTGTATTTTATAGGAATGATCGTTTTATTGCTTGTCTTATTCTGTTTTTACCTGTGGGATTTTGGCGTATGTGCCCCTCTGTTAGCCAACCTGAGCCCATCTGGGGAGGGCGGGGTATAAATTTAACAATAAATAAAATAAATAAGGAAATTGCAGATTCAGAGGGCCAACTGAGCCCTGCTGTGCTCCCTGCCCTCCCCAGATAGTACCCTCAAATCTCTGAGAACTTCCCAAGCCTGAATTAGCAACCTGAGCCTTTAACCTCGGTGGGATTTGCCACCATTAGTTGCTGAAAAATTCATAGCAAGAAAATAAACATTTTCACTTGCTAATTCCTTGGCATCTCACTGTTATTAAAGGCCAGCTCCAGAAGCTTCTTGAGAAGGGGAAATGCTTTGCACTGCATTGACACTGGTTAATGATTTATATAGGTTTATTCATGTGTATTGTCTGAATTTTGTCACCTTCAAAAATACATTTGTCAAGCAACTGTTACCCATCTTGAGCCTCCAGGATATGGCGGCTTGCAAATTGAAACAAACACACCCTCCCCCCTTGCTAGTTACTTTTGGAACTGAATTTCCATCACTGCCATTTGCTCAGCTGCCATAATTGAACTACACCATTTAGGCAGTTAGCGAATGCCCACTGCCATCTCCCAAAGTCCCTGATTTCATTTGACCTGCCTCCCTTCAGAATGGATTTGTGTTCTGGGGAGGGCTTGCTGGAATGAATGATCTGTCATCCCAAATCCAGAAGCCTGGCCGGGCTTGATGATCCATTTGTGTGGAGCACAGAGGAACCCTGCCTCATAATAATTGTCATCTTTGAGCTATTTTTAGCCCACGCACCAGCCACCCATTGGACATTATGCTATAAAGTGAGGATGAATGATGGCAATTGATTATCACAAGCTGTGTGGTGTGGTATGAAGGCTGGCAGCCCCAGCTGCATTCTTTTCTGCCTTCTCCGCATGATAAAACATCCTGTTTTCATTCCTCTTAATTAAAGTGGGTAGACCACTTACAAGGGGAAGAAAGAGGTTACACTCAATAAACCGTGGTTTGCTCAATTAAAAGAAAAGGCCTCTATAAAACCCAAAGAATGAGAGTCAAATGCCTCCATTTGTCTGAGGCTGCTTCCCCCCACCCCATCAGAAGTCAATGCCTTTCTCTCCCTCCCTCATGGTATCGCACACCAAGCAGACCAGCCTGTGTTTGTTCCTGGCTGTCACCTAATGAGTCAGTTTTCTTTGCAAATACATATGTGAGAGACTTACTCAATTCCCCAGAGTTCCATTTTTAGGTGTACAGCTACAGTGTGTGAATGCAAGAAACAAAGGTTCGTCCTGAGAGTAAAGTCTGGCAGCAGCAATTCCCATGCTGAGTGTGCACTTACCTTGGCTGAATCTGATGTCATCTGTGAAGTGGTCCTCAGTATCCAATCCGCAAGAGACACTACAGGGAGAAGAGTAGGCGAACAAGAAAGAATATGCATGCCAAAGTGGCTTGCCATGATTTGTCGATAGGGTTGCCATCCTCCAGGGGGGGCCTGGAGATCTCCTGCTTTTAAAACTGATCTCCAGCAGACAAAGATCAGCTCTCCTGGAGAAAATGGCTGCTTTGAAGGGGGGACTCCATGGCATTGTACCATGCTGAGGCCCCTCCCCTCCCCAAACCCCACCTGCTCCTGGATCCACCCCCAAAGTCTCCTGGTATTTTCCAACCCAGACATGGCAATCCTATTTGTCAGTGGTTATATCATTAAGGGAAAGCACTGATAATCTGAGCTGTGTCATTTTGCTGGGAGCCACAGGCCATGCACACCCTTTCTGCCCTTCCCAGCAGCCAGAATGCATAGAAGCCTCAATACTCTGTCACTACATACACACACACACAACCTTTGCAGCTTTTCTTTCTCTGTAACAATTTCCAGGTCATTTCAAACAGTTGTCTTTGTAAAGAAGTCATTACCTTTGAGTTATCTGGCATCACTGTTCTCGGTGTTTCTCTCTCTCTAAATTGGCATTACAGCTGTTGTTTTTAGCCCTCCTACAGCCTCCACATATTTACTAAGAAAACCTTCCTTTCCAGAAATCCGCATGAGGTGGCTCCTTCAGTACCACCAACCCCCTTCCCACTGTAATGTATTTAGGGTCTTAAAGGAAAGAACACCAGTTTTGACTTGTGACTGGGGGGGGAAACCCCTCCAAGTGGGGCTTGGGATTTCCCCAGAATTGCAGCTGATCTCCACCATAAAGATACCGGTACTGATGAGGGCCATGGCAAAGTCAGAGGGTAGACTTTATGACATCACATCCCTACTGAGCTCTCTTCCCTCCACAAACTCCATTCCCAAATCAAAGTTATCAAATTAATCAAGCATATAATCAGATTCTGTGAATTTAGGCAGATAATGAGAGGGAAGGCAGGGAGGGTTGCATCAGTGCTTAGTTCTCGTGGCCCTTACTAACACACCCAGAGAAATGCCTATTGCCACTTTGGGGTCAGGGAGCAATTTTCTCCAGGCCATTTTGGCCAGGGATCCTGGAGGTTTTTTTTTTTGCCATCTTCTGGGCATGGTTAAGCAAACAGAGTATGGTACACAATATATGGATATTACACTACTCTGGGATTATTACTGTTTTTCTTCAAGGATACTCCAATCCAAATAGTCTAATTAATGTAGAAGATAATAAAAATTCTTATACATACAGATAATTTCCAGTTTTTTGTCTCATCTATGAGAGTAGAAATGAAGCCTGATGCTCACATATTTTTTCTTCTTAGGTCTATAAAGAATAAATTGGCAAACCATCACTATAGTAAGAACTACCTATACAATATACATTTTCAAAATGTTTAAATAACTTACCAATAACAAAGCACAATTGCTAGTAGAAAATTCATTTTGGGCGAGTTACAGTCAAATGGAATGCCTTAACAGGTGTCACACATTTTCCATTTTATACATGAATAGAAGTGCTGAATAGAAGCAAACAAGTGGAGACCCGCAAGAAACCTGTGGGATAGTTATCCTATTCCTCACGCCTTTGCTTCCTCCTG
>NW_015172031.1:311630-372087 GCF_001447785.1 Gekko japonicus | reverse complement strand
CACTCTTTCTCCCTTCTGCCTCCCCCTTTCTTTCTCTCTCTCCTCCATGTATGGTTTGGAGGGTGGAGTTTATGGCATTATACTGGTTTGTAGTTTCTCCCCTCCTCAAATCCCACCCTCCCCAGGCTCCACCCCTCAAATGTCCAGGAATTTGCCAACCTGGAGTTGGTAACTCCATTTCCTCCCCACTCAACAGCCAACCTACCTTTATCTGCCTCTCTGTCTTCAACTTTCTGTCTCCACACCCCTCCCCCACAGCCTCTACCTAGGAAAATTACAGTCTTTCTCCACAGTGGGGACCAAAGCAGCTTACATTATTCTCTCCTCTTTTTTATCTGCACAACAACCCTGTGAGGTTGGGTAGGCTGAAAGTATGTGACTGGTCCAAAATCACACAGTCAGCTTCCACCACAAGATGGGGATCTGAACCTGGGTCTCGCAGACCCTAATCTGAAGCTCTAACTAATGCACCACACCGGGGCCTCCCCAGGCCCCACCCGCAAATCTCCAGGAGTTTCCCAGCCTGGACCTGGCAACCTTATCCACAATCCCCTGTCAGTGGCCGGGGGGGGGGATCTGGCAACCCTAAACTGCTGCCAGGCCTAGGGTTGCCAACCTCTAAGTGGGGCCTGGAGGACCCTCCCCCCCAGAATTACAACTGAACTCAAGACAGCAGAGATCTGTCTCCCTGGAGAAAATGGCTGCTTTGGAGGGTGGACTCTGTGGCATTATACCCAGCTGAGGCCTCTCCCTTCTCCAAACCCAGCCCTCCTTCCACAGTTGGTCCACCTCAAAACCTCTAGGTTCTCCCAGATTTGAGTCCACGCTCTTAATGACTACAGCAAACTGGCTTTCTGAGAGGGTGTGTCTGGACCCAAATTATAGATAATTTCCAGGTTTTTGTCTCATCTATAAGAGTAGAAATGAAGCCTGATGCTCACATATTTTTTCTTCATAGGTCTATAAAGAATAAATTGGCAAACCATCACTATAGTAAGAACTACCTATACAATATACATTTTCAAAATGTTTAAATAACTTACCAATAATAAAGCACAATTGCTAGTAGAAAATTCATTTTGGGCGAGTTACAGTCAAATGGAATGCCTTAACAGGTGTCACATGATTTCCATTTTATACATGAATAGAAGTGCTGAATAGAAGCAAATATTACATTTCCCATCCTGAAACTACTTACATTTAGGGACTAGGGACAAAGTGCCATAAAGGAACCAAAGAGACCATAATTTCATAGACAATTACAAATAGCTAAGATCCAAAGAAAGATTCAAACCATAAGGATGACATGTGTTTAATATATACATCCAATAAGCCTCCCTGCGCTGTAAGATCTTCTGTGTGTCTTGTCTGGAGTAAGGATTGCTCTTGATTATTTCCAGTACTACAAATCTAAATTCGTCATATCTATGGCCCTTAGACATGTAATGCTGTACGAGAGGTGCTTCAGTACATGGGAGTTTGATTCTTGATTTATGTTCCAAGATGCGTGTCTTAACGGCACACATTGTTTCGCCTACATATTTTAAATTACATGGGCAGATCCAAAGATAGACTGCATGTTTGGTTGAACAAGATGAATAGAACATGATTTCACTTCTGAAATTAATATCAGGGAATTCTATGATCTTCGTTTCCCAACTATTGTCAAATGCTGCGCATTTGTGACATTTATAGTGTCCCTTAGGGAAGTCATCATTACTTATTAATGGTTTCAAGTATTAATAAGTCCTTCAAGTTCTTAGTTTTACGGAAACCTATATGGGGTTTGATATCACATCGCGGAATATCACTTAATATATGCCAGTGTCTGAAAATGATATTTTTATAGAGTGAGCCTTGGGAGTATAATCTATAGCCCAACATATACCACTGATTGATGTTTTCTCAGTATCTTTTAAAAGCTCTAACCTGTCTCTTCTGTCAGCCCTATTTCGTGTCTTAGCTACAATTTCTACTGGATAGCCTCTCTTCAGAAAATCTACCTGCATCCTAGAAGCTTCCTGATGGTAATTTTGTTACAATGTTGCATTCCTTTTCAGCCTCAAAACTGCCCATATGGTAGATTGTTTCTAATATCTAGTACATCTGACATGAAATGAAGAAAAATGCAAAAAATAATTTTTATCAGTGGGTTTGTGAAAAGGACAGACAGCTAGTTGTCCATTATGCACAAAAACTGTCGTGTCTAAATAGTTAATCTGTTGCCCATCTGCTGCATATGTGAACTTAATGCTACTATGTATTGAATTAAGCCAGTCCATAAAGGGCTTTATGATGGATCCATCTTCCATACCGTAATAAGGAAAACATAATCTATGTAACATTTAAAGCATTTAAAATAGAACAATTGCTTATAGAAAGGGTTGTTATCTGGATTAATTATCCATTCATTTTCAAACTGACTCATAGGCCCTGGTCACACGGGAGCTTTAGGGCCAAAAGAGGGATGGATCGGGGGCACAGCAAATGGGCATGATCACACAGCAACATCTGGGAAGCGGCACGCACCCATCCCCGATCCGGCCCTTCAGGCCGAAAATGCACATGAAAAAAGAACCTGCAAAACAGCAGGACTTACCCAAGATGCCGCAGCAAGCATGGCTGTGAGATCACTGCCTCACTCTCCCTTCAGTGGCTTCCCCCCCGGCATCAGATCGTCCTGGGGAGGAACTGCATGGTGGCTCAGGGGATCTATCTGATCCTGCCATCACGTGTCTCTTTTGGTGCGGCTCTAAAAAGCCGCACTTTGGCCGTGCTTCCCCCCCCCCCATGGCAGGGGCCATAAAAAGGCAAGCCACACTGGGTGCAAAAGTGCTACCCATTGCAACACCCTTTATTTGCCAGAAAAACTCATTATCAAAACGAAAAAAAACTCTTTTCAAAAATGATGTCAGCTAAATCTAACAAAAAATGAGTAGGAGGGGGAAAAAAACAGTTCTTTTTTCAAGTATGTTAAGGAGGCAAAGCCATGCCTCCTTGTGAGGAATATTTGTGTAAAGAGCTGAGACATCCATGGTCATTAACACACCTTGGGTGCGTTCAGACGGGGGATTTACAACGGTTAGGGTGCCGGTTCCAATCCCTTTAAACCGTTGCACTCTGCCACTAGGTCCCAAGTGGTGGTAAACTGAGTTGCAACGGTTGAAAACGGTGCACCCAAGCGTCTGATCGCTCTCCAAACGTTGTACAGCCACTTCCGTCGGAAGCCTGAGGCTTCCGGCTTTCCCCCGCCATTTTTTTTTAAAAAATAAGCGATATGCGCTCGGGCGAAGCTTTGCCCCGAGCGTTTGTTAACAAAAAAAAAAAAAGCCCTTACTTTAACTTCCCGGAGCAGTCCGGGACTACAGGGAGGCCGGTTGGGCTTTAAACTTTAAAGGTAAGTCCTTACCTTTAAAGTTTAAATGTAATGGGGGGGTTGAGCATGCGCAAAAATTGCCATTCTCTGAATGGCTGCCTATGCGCATGCCCAAACTGTCCTTTAAAAAAAAAAAAAACCGCCGATGCCCGCAGCGTGTGAGCAGGCGTCCACTGGAGGGATCCGCAAAATGGAGGGTAAGTGTGATCGCGTTTCTGCCGGCATAAACTGCACCAGTTCCAACCGGTGCAGTTTATGCCGGCAGAAACGCCCCATCTGAACGCACCCCTTGTGGAGTAAACCTCATGCCTTCAATCTTATTAACAAAATCCCTAGTATCGTTTATGTAAATTGGAATTGTACTAACAAATGGTTGCAAAAAGGAATCCAAACTCACCTGAAATGAATTTTCTACTAGCAATTGTGCTTTGTTATTGACCTATGAAGAAAAAATATGTGAGCATCAGGCTTCATTTCTACTCTTATAGATGAGACAAAAACTGGAAATTATCTATAGAATCTTGTTCAGAAGAAGGAATGTCAAAACGACACAGGACATTCTGGAGCACGTCATTAGCATCATTTACTTCATTAAAAACAACTTCTGTTTATTTGAAACTGACTGTATTTTTGTATTCCAATCATGTAAAAAAAGCATATCACTTTAACTTATTTAAACAGCATATGTTTTCTGAATTTTGCAGTACTGTATTATTTAGTTTAGTGCACTTATCACAGTAATAATCCCTGTGTAGTGTAATCTTCTGGGCATGGAGCAGGGGTTACTGGGTGTGTGTGGGGGGGAGGTAGTTGTGAATTTCCTGCATTGTGCAAGGGGTTGAACTAGATGGCCCTGGAGGTCCCTTCCAACTTAATAATTCTAAAATTTTGCTGGGATGTTATTTAGATGGTAGGACCTGATAGAGGCTTATTTTTTCTGCTAATTAGTCTTCCCATGACTTTTTGCTGGGGTCGGTGGGAATGGATTCCTTTTTTTTTTCTTGGATTCCTGAAGAGTAATTTACATAAAGATAGACCCCAGTTGAGACCTATCCTCTGTTTTAAAAAATCATATACCACAGCAAGTTAATTAAAGTTAGGAAAGATAAAGTCTGGGGAAGGGCTGGGTAACCCATGGATTAACAGCCAACATTTTGTGAACCATTTCAGTTCAGGCCCAGTTTCAAAAAGGTCTGTGCTGGAATTGAAAAGAGCTTTTTGAACAAGGGAAGTTTGCTTTGTGAAGACCCCTGCTTGAACTTCATTATAATTTTTAGCAGTAATATGCTACATTGTTAATCTGGATGCATGGTATGCAATCTATGATTAGTTTGACACTTACAGGGTTCAACATATCCCATTAAATATCCAGTAATGCATATCCAGTAATGCATATTTTTCATGATTAGAACCTCATTCAAATCAGTCCTAACAAGTTCAAGCAAACCATGTTTATTTACAAGTAAGTCTTGTAAATAAACAATTGGCAAAGCCTTGTGCAGTATTCAATGAAAAGGCCCTGGCTTGAATTTCTGTCTTATTTCCCTTAGTGTACCATTGGTCAACAAATAGACTAGTCAAATAGATGCAGGAGGACTTGGATTAAAAAAAAAATAGTGTGGTTGCTGTTTATCCAGACAGCAACCTTTGGAAACCCAAAAGGGCTGGATGTTTTTGTGTCTGAGTCTTTGCATCCAGATATCCTGGAGTGGGAAAGGAAAGCCTCTTCCAGTTGGAATGCAAACTGGGTACAAAGGGCCACCTCCTGGGACATAGACAAGGCAATGCTTCTGGCAGCTGAAATAATATTTTTACCTGCAAAGGCAAAGAACATGTCCAACTGTCACGGTGCCAGCTTCTCAAAATGCTTTTCTCCATGTCTTTCTAAACTTTCAAAAAATCATTAACTAGGGATATAAGTTAACCAATCCTCTGTCTGGAATTATTACTATAGCATGTTGCTAATGCCAGTCATTCCCCTTCCTTTTCAAATGTCTTCACCTTTTGGAGTATCAGTAGAGTGTAATGGTGTCAGATTAGGACCTTGGAGATCAAGATTCAGATCTCCGTTTGGCCCACAAGCTCTCTGTGTGATATTGTTCCAGTCATGCTTTGTCATCCTTACCAACTTTGCAGTATTTTTGTGCAGTCAGAATGAGGGTGGGTCTTTCTCTTCCATTTGCATATCAATGGCCCTTATTGGTCTGCTTCCCAACTTGTGGTTCCTCAGTGTATGCAGGTGTTATGCATTGGGATTCAATCATCCCTGACTGAATCAACCTAGAGACTGGCTGATTGAATCACCCTAGAGACTGGCTGAACTTGGAGCACAAGAACAATAGCAGACCAGTACTCTGGAATAAACCAGTCAAGTAGTAATGTTTTGTAAATAGCCTATCACGGGGAGTGCGTGTGTGGGGGGTGGGGTGTTTTGCATGCATATAAGTAGGGCTCTGGCCCTGCTAGAGTTGTCTTAGAGTTAAGCTGAAATCACTAATAAACTATGAGCTGATCACACATCTCAAACCCAGTATATTTCATCAGGGA
Organism: Gekko japonicus; assembly: GCF_001447785.1. Classification (NCBI taxonomy): domain Eukaryota; kingdom Metazoa; phylum Chordata; class Lepidosauria; order Squamata; family Gekkonidae; genus Gekko; species Gekko japonicus. Next base: position 366,164 of record NW_015172031.1, on the reverse strand, counting down.
ACTGTAATCTTGTTGTCTTTAGGGAAATTAATCCACTGGGTACCATATAGACAAGTTTCTAACCCTGGGAATCAGTCAGGGTAGAAAACAAATACACATGGCCAAACTATGTGTGATGACATTCTCATGGCTGCCATGGGGATACCAGTGCTGTTTAAAAGTGATTTTTAAACTGCCCTGATCAATCAGTCTTGATCATACCCACAACATGGTGGGCTGAAGCACTCTTATTTCCTCCTGTGCTTTATCAAGCATCAAAATGGCTGACACACAACCCTGCAGCTGTTTCAGTACTTGAAAAGGCGTGGGAAGAGGGGGCAAGAGTGGTGGTCCAGTCATGATCATGTCCTTGTGGCATTTTTTAAATGGTGGCAGCATACTTGTGTCAGCCATGAACATGTTTATTGAGTTTAGTCTGCAGACATTGTGTTTTCAGGAAGGAGTCTGTGCAAAGCATAACACAAACATGGTTGGAGACAGGAGGGACAGAAGGCACAGTATAGCACTAGTGTAGGATTTTAATACGCAAACATTATGCAGGGACCTGGTGTAAATATTCTCTCATTCCAACTCATCTCCAGCACCGTACACATCATTATCCTTTTGATTTACAGCTGTCTGGATTTCACATGACATGACAGTATTTTATCAGCTATAGGAACTGGTGTAGATAAATGGCACTGTCTCAGTGAGGTAAACATACATCAGCCCAAGACAATCATTTCTTTCATTAGAGATGAAGATGATGGATGTGATCCCAGTTGTTCAGTTTTGGGGGTAGGCACTAGTTGTAATCTCATTATCACCTATACATGAGCATCCAAGATCAGTGAAAGTACTAATGTGGCACTGCACAACATAAAAGCTACTTACTGCAAGCTGAAAGATGACAGTGTGAGTTGCACAGGAATGGAATTATGGTCAAGTGGAAAGGAGGATGGCTAGATGGATACCATTGCATGACTTTCCTCCTTTCCTGGGTAATCCTAGAGTACCCACCCTCTAATTATTTGCACTGGAAAACTATTTTTAAACATATAGTATATGTGATAGCATGCCTTGTGAAATACAGAAGTATTGGGTTCATTTCTGTAACTGAAATGACATATGTGCCATTTTTATGCTTCCTCTTCTATAGCATTTGAAAATGCAAAAGCCAGAAAAATCATCTGAATCTTAAAACATATTTTATGGGAAGCTTTTTTTCTATAAATGCTTCGCGTGCATTTTGTGAGCTCTGAGCGCTAGGCCAGTGTAACAAGGCTTGATGGTGCATCAGTGTTATTCCTTATTTCAGGCTCTGCTGACCAACACCTGGCCCATCATCCAGGGCATCTCTTGTGTGGGATCAGCACAGATATCACATGGAAGATAGAGATCCAGCTCCTATATCCTATAAACAGACCCCAAATTTTCTCATAACATAGGGATTCTACCCTGCCCCATTGTGTTTCAAGGATACAGGAAACTAGAAGCCTACCTAAATTCAGGGGAAAGTGTATTAAGTCTAACTTGTGTTTTTGGAATCCAGCCTTTTCTTCCCCACCCACCAGGAGTACCCAATTTATTTTTGTTTTAAAAACTTCATTCATTTCCCTTTTGTTGCTGGGAGCCACTTTGGCATATTGGTTAAGAGTGGCAGACTCTAATCTGGAGAACCGGGTTTGATTCCCTACTCCTCCACATGCAGCCAGCTGGGTGACCTCGCATCAGTCACACTTGACTGTGTGAAAATAAAGGGAGGTAGGACAAAGGTTATTGTTGTTGGAGTCTGCTACAGACCACCTGACCAGGGACAGGAAATTGATGCTGCCCTCCTTGAACAGATTGGTAGAGTATCCAGACATCAGAACCTTATAATTATGGGAGACTTCAACTTCCCCGATGTGTGCTGGGAGACAGGCTCAACAAAGCGACAAGAATCATGCAACTTCCTGACCTGTCTGGCCGACAACTTCCTTTTTCAAATGGTGGAGGAAGCTACAAGGGGCCCAGCCACACTCGACTAAATATTAAACAACAGGGAAGAATTGGTAAACGGGGTGAAGGTAGTAGGGACCTTAGGGGGAAGTGACCATGTCCTCCTTTAATTCCAGTTGCTGTGGGGGGTCAAGGAAGTTCGTAGCCAGACTCATAGGTTAGATTTTCGCAGGGCCGACCAACGAACTCAGAGGCTTGATGGGAGTCATTCCGTGGGAGAGTGTGCTGGAAGGGAAAGGAGCAAGTGAAGGGTGGGCCATTCTCAAACATGAGCTTTTGCCAGCTCAAGCCCTCACTATTCCAGCAAGACAGAAACATGGTAAGGGCTCCAAGAAACTGATGTGGATGAACCGAGAGCTTCAGAATAAGCTAAGGGAGAAAAAGTAAATGTTCAAGAAATGGAGGGAAGGTCAGACCTTTAAATAGGAGTATATGAGAGTTACTCGGTACTGCAGATCAGCCAGCAGAGAAATCAAAGCTCGGTATGAGTTGGGTATGGCCAGGGGGGCTCGCTACAATAAGAAAATCTTCTACAGGTATGTGAGAAGCAAATGTAAGGTAAAAGAGGCAATTGGACCGCTTTTGGGAGTAGAAGGATAAAATGGTGGCGGACAGAGAAAAAGCAGACAGGCTTAATGACTTTTTGCCTCTGTTTTCTCCTAGAAGAACTCGAGTCCAACTAGAGATGGTATAGGACATAACAGGACTGTTGCGCGGTGCGTGTGGCACAGCATGTCTGCTTCTAGCCAGCAGTAGTCAGCCACCAGGACTATTTCAGCCACTCTAACTCACCAGCCACTCACCAGCACTCAATTTCAGAGTAAGCTCTGTATAGCACCACACAAGACAGTCCTGTGGTAAACTATATACATAATTTATTTACAATATTTACAGTCCACTGACAAAGTGCTCCACCAATCACCATTACACGAGAAGAGAATGAACAGGGCTGCACTTGTCCAGTTATATACATACAGCGTCCAATCAGCTAAGTGCTGACTCATTGTCACTGACCTTATTCCTTATCAGGTCTTAACTGGTCAGCACCAGTTTCCAGCAGCTTGCCTGCTGACACATAGATCACCATGATCTGACAGCTGGATATTAAACATCCGACAAGGACACCTGAGTGTCCAGTTGACATTGACAGGGAGGTTGTGGAGAGGCACCTGGCTGCACTGGACAAATACAAATCCCCTGGGCCAGATGGTGTGCACCCAAGAGTGCTCAAAGAACTGTCTAATGAACTTGCAGAGCCTCTGTCCATCATTTTCAAGGCCTCCTGGAGGACTGCGGAGGTGCCACAAGACTGGAGAAGAGCGAATGTTATCCCAATCTTTAAGAAAGGGAAGAAGGATGACCCAGGAAACTACAGGCCAGTCAGTCTGACTTCTGTTGCTGGGAAGTTATTAGAGCAGATTTTAAAGGGATTGATCTGTAAGCATCTGAAGGACCACTTAATGACCCGGGGAAGTCAGCATGGTTTTGTCCCCAACAGATCTTGTCAGACCAAGCTGGTTTCCTTCTTTGATCATGTGACAAGCTTACTGGATTTTGGGAACTCTGTTGATGTGATTTACCTGGATTTCAGTAAAGCTTTTGATAAGGTTTCGCATGACATTCTGATGGGCAAACTGGAAGACTGTGGGCTGGACTATAGGACAGTTTGGTGGATAGGGAACTGGTTAGATGACCATACCCAAAGAGTGGTGGTCAATGGCGTTTCATCAGATTGAAGGGAGGTGTCCAGTGGGGTGCCGTCAGGGCTCAGTTTTGGGCCCGGTACTTTTCAGTATTTTTATCAATGATCTGGATGAAGGGGTAGAGGGGGCTACTCATTAAATTTGCTGATGATACCAAATTGGGAGGAGTAGCAAACACCCAATAAGATAGAGTTAAAATTCAACAAGACCTGAATACTCTGGAGAAGTGGGCTGTTACAAACAGGATGCAATTCAACAAAAATAAATGCACAGTATTACATCTGGGCCACAAAAATGTCAAGCACAAATATTGGATGGGGGATACATTTCTAGGGAGTAGTGTATGTGAAAGAGATCTTAGGGTAAGTGTGGGACTGTAAACTAAATATGAGCAGTCAGTGTGATGTGGTGGCAAAAAAGGCAAATTCAGTCTTGTGTTGTATTAAGAGGGCCATAGCATCGAAATCACAGGAGATCATAGCCCCTCTGTATACTGCCTTGGTCAGGCCACACCTGGAGTTCTGTGCAGTTCTGGAGGCCTCACTTCAAAAAGGATGTGGGCAAAATTCAGAGGGTGCAGAAGAGAGTGATGAGGATGATCAGGGGTCTGGAGACTGAGCCCTATGAGGAAAGGCTAAGGGCCTTGGGAATGTTTAGTTTGGAAAAGAGGAGATTGAGGGGGGACATGATTGCTCTCTTTAAATATTTGAAAGGAGGGCAAGGAGCTGTTCCAGTTGGCAGCAGAGGATAGGACCCGAAGCAACAGGTTTAAATTACATGCAGAAAGGTATTGGCTGGATATTAGGAAAAGCTTTTTCATGGTCAGAGTGGTTCAAAGGTGGAATCAGCTGCCTAGGGAGGTGGTTAGCTCCCCTTCACTGGTAGCTTTCAAGAAGAGGCTGGACGAATATTTGTCAGAGATGCTTTAGGCTGGTCCTGCATTGGGCAGGGAGTTGGACTAGATGGACTGTATGGCCCCTTTCAATTCTATGATTCTCAAAGAGCTCTCTCAGCCCCACCTACCCCACAGGGTGTCTGTTGTGGGAAGAGGAAGGGAAGGAGATTGTAAGCCACTCTGAGACTCCAAGTGAAGGGTGGGGTATAATAATAATCTCCTCCTCCTCCTCCTCTTCTTCTTAACTTACAGCCATCATACAAGTCCAGCATCCTTTACCCGATGGGGTTTTTGAAAGAGCTTCCAGTGTTTAGTAACAGTAACAGTTACTATTCAATAGTAAAATCTTTATGCTGGTAAATTTTCTTATTTCTTTCATTACTCATGGAGGAGTTTTTTGTTTAGGTTTGGGTGGTTGCAGTTTTGTTTAGGGGGTAACTTTTTTTTCCTTTTTCCTTTTTTCTTTCCTTTTTCTATTTTGGCTTTTATTCAGCTTCTTGTCCCCCATCCCATTCTCCTATGGGCATGATCCATCCAAACCTGAGTACCTTGTAAGCCCCACCAATTGAAATAAGGGAAATTATTCTTATTGATGTCATCTGAAGCTCCTAATGTCCAATGTAGAATTAGAACAACCATCTCAAAGATTCTCTCCTGATCCAACAAGACTGATCTGCAAGGGTAAGCAGCTTTTTGTCAAGCATTGCTAATGCAGATGTGCATTCTGAATTCTCATCTCCCATTCACATTGTGTTACACATCTGAGCTGGATTGAACAAGCTGCATGCATATTAGTATGGAAGTGCACCTCTGCCTCCAGAGGCACCAGTGATTATCCACAGATAGTTGCTCATGAATATGGCTGGATCAGGGCCATTGTTTTAAATAGTGTCCTCTTGTTCTTTAGTATAATTTTTATTTGTGTTGTCAGGGGACACCAGCTCTGCCCCCCCCCAGCTAGTAGCTGGGGGGGGGAGGCACTGACATGAGTACTGGGGGCCAGCAAACAGGATGGGTTTTAGCAACAGAATGGTGCCCAGGAGGCTGAGCAGGTGTTGCTGCCACACTCACATGACTCTTATCCATATGACTGAAGGGAGAATTGGGCTGTGTCAGTGAAACCAGCCCAATCTTCTGGGTGCCAACCTGTTGCTGGGCTACAGTAGCCCATTGAGCCCTCCAGCAGGTCCAAAAGTCCATCAAATAGCCTGTACTGCACTCTGAACTTTCCCTCCCCCAGGATGGACACTTTGTTTTTGGGAAAGTCCCATAGGGTGAAACCAACATGCTGCAGGGGAGGACCCCCATTGGGGCAGAGCCTGTGGAACATGTCCTCCAAGATAATCGAGATGGAGGACCCGGTGTCTAGCTCCATTGAGCAGGGGCTTCCCTCAAGTAAGACGGTGACCGTAATTTTGTCGGGGGTCTCCCGGGGCAAGTTCAATACCTGTTGCTGCTGGACAGAGGTGGTGTGTATTTCTGCAGAGTGCATTGATGTTGGGGTACCCAGTGGCCACCTCCTGCTTCCCTTTAAGCGGTATACATGGGAGATGTGACCCACCTACCTGCAGGTCCGACACATGGCATCTCTGAAATGGCAGGATCTCCACTCGTGAGAGTCCCCACAGCTGGCACACAGCGTCGCTGGTGTGCATTCGATGGTGCGGTATGGAATGGAGCAGCGGGGGTCGCAGCATGGTAGTTGCAGTACCTCTTCACTGTTGGATGCATCAGAGGTCAATGAAACAGCAGCCTGTTGTGCGGTTGTGGCCTGGCGGTCGGTCTTCTAGTGGCTGCCCTCCCTGGACTTCTCAAATGCTGCTGCCACTTGGAGTGCCTTTTGGAGGTCTAAGCCCACTTGGCTGGCGAGCTTGTGGCAGAGCTTCCCATCCCTGAGGCCAAACACGAAACGTTCTAGGAGCGCTTCCTCGAGTGTGGTGAACTCACAATGGAGGGCCAGTTTGTGCAGGGCAGCCACGTAAGCTGAGGCCGGTTTGCCGGGCCTTTGGTTCCTCTTGAAGAATTCCATGCGGCAAGTCATGTGGGTGGGTTTGGATGCGAAGTGGTCTGTGAGCACCTTGATGAGGCCATTGAAGGTGACAAGCTTTAGCGTGGTCAGTGCCCTGAGGCTCTGGGCCAGCTCCAGGGTACCGATCCTGCAGTAGCTGAGCAGGAGAGCCTTCTTTTTCGTGGCATCATCAGTGCCTTGGAATTCCATGAAATAGGTTAGGCATTCCACCCAGGATTCCCACTTTTCTGGGTGAGTGGGGTCAAATTCCGGCAGGATTCCTTGAGCGGCAGCCATTGTCTTCGGAGTGGTGCGATGCTGGGTGCTTAGGGGCTTGGTGTGCGCTACTGTGCTGGTTGAAGCCGGCTCACTCATCAGAATCCCATCTTTGTCGCCAGTGAAATATACTGGGTTCAGACACGTTCAAGTGATTAGCTCATAGTTTATTAGTGATTCAGCAAGAGAAAGAAGACTGCAAGTTGAGTGCTCCTGGCCTGGCAAACATGCCTCCAAAGATTCTCTGATTTGACCTTAGTCCTGTTGGGCACTGGTTCTGGGGGGCACATTGCACTCGTTCTGCTGCTGGCCTGGCAAACATGCCCCCTCAGTTTGTACTGCAGAGATTCTCAGATTTGACCTGCTGGCCTTGCAAACATGCCCCCTCACACCACCAGTTTCCTGGGATGCCCCAAGCTGCAGAGCAAAGTGATTCTCTTCCCACTGGCCCAGTTTGGTGTAGTGGTTAGGAGTGTGGACTCTAATCTAGGAGAACCAGGTTTGATTCCCCACTCCTCATGCAGCTGCTGGGTGTCCTTGGGCAAGCCATAGTTCTCTCAGAGCTGTCCTGGAAAGAGCAGTTCTCAAAGAGCTCTCTCAACCCCACCTACCTCACAGGGTGCCTGTTGTGGGGAGGGGAAGGGAAGGAGATTGTAAGCCACTTTGAGACTCCAAGTGAAGGATGGGGTATAAATCCAATATCCTCCTACTCCTACTCCTCCTCTTCTTCTTCTTTCCCCCCTTGCCTGGTTGAGCTCATCTGAGTCACCAGTTGTGACAGCAGCTGAAGTCTTGTCCCCAGCAGCAGCCACAATGCAGACCATTAAGCAGGATGAGAACGCAGGAGCTTCTCCTTTTCCCTCTGACCTCCTTAAATTCTCTGCCAAAGAACCAGGAACCATAATAACTGAATGTTGGTGGTGAAAATTGTTAAGTCACAGGTGACCTATGGCAACCTCCTCATGGCGTTTTCAAGGCAAGAGCCATTCAGAGGTGGTTAGGTGGTTTGCCATTGCCTGCCTTTGCGTAGGGATCCTGAGCTTCCTTGGTGGTCTCCCATCCAAATGCTAACCAGGGGCAACCCTACTTAGCTTCCAAGATCTGACAAGATCAGGTTAGCCTGGGCTATTCAGGTCAGGGCAACTAGATATTAGCTGCTGTCATTAGTTTTTTGGTCTATTTGTGTTAATTTAATAATGGCAAAAATTATATTTTTTGCTCTACTGGAACTACCTTATAGGTGAAGCTACCTTATAGTGAGTCAGAACCTTTGTCAATCAAGGTTGTTACAGTCTGCTCTCACTGGCAGGGCTCTATGGGGCCTTTGGAAGAGATCTGTCACATCATCTGCTACCCAGTCCTTTGAACTGGAGATGCCAAGGAGATAAACTGGAATATTTTACCGTGGGGCTATGGCCACACCTTGAAGATACAAGTACAGATTCCTCTACTCCCTGACTCCAGAAACTGAGATGTTGCTCATAAATGAATGCACATCTATGATAATGTGGAAATTAGTCCAGAGATTAACAGTAAGGCTCTTTCTTTCATCAAAGTCAGCAGGAGTTTGCTTTGGACTTTAATGGGGATTTGTTTGTGGGGGGGGGGGGATTCGATTCCCATGGGCTTTGCCCTTAGCAAAGTTTTGCTCCTTGGCTTTTTCGGAGCTGTATTGAAATCACCAAAGGGAATTGGTACCAATGGGCTAGGGATATGCCCATCTGTAATATGTGCCCCATAAGGAGAAGGTTGGAGCTGAGTGTGTCTCTCAAACTAAGTGACAGGAGGCATGGGCAATCCCTTCCTCTTTCCCCCCCCTTTGAACTTGAACCAGAACACCAGACGGCCGCAGGAGCAGCCACCTTGACCATTCTTCACCTGCTCCTGCTCCCTAATGAAGCCTTGCCAGAGCTGGGCCACCTCTACTAAAGTGAAGGCAGGTGAAAGAAAGAGCCCTTGCCTTTGTAGCAGACAAAGCAACTATGATTAATGCGCTGGTTATAATGAATCTGCACTGAAGGATTAGCAGCCGATGGCTGTGCCTTTCTGCTGCTGCAGAAGCCAGTGCTGATAGGACAGCTGGCGAGAGGGGACACCAAATTCAATTTGCTCCTCATTTGCATACATATGACAACCATCTGTGCTAATAGCATTGCCACATCTTCATTAGGCTACCTTCAAGAGTACTGAGCTCTGCTACACTCCAATTAGGCTTTTAAGTGGGGAAAGCTTCAAACATAAATATTTGCAGAGAGGACAAGATGGCTCACTGAGCTGTGGCTGCTTTTGCCTTTGCTTCCTTTTCAAAGGTTGAATCCAGTCCAGGATGGGTCTCAAGGCTTTTGTGCTTCATGTTGCTTTGTCCCACTCATTTTGAAGACTGTCACCTCTGGATGTGTGGCAGTTCCGACATCACCAGCTCACATCTCCTGAAATTACTTTAAACTTTGGGCAGAATAAAAATAATAATCCAAGAATGGGATCTGCACTCCTCCAGCCCAGTCCTGCTCTTGACCTCTTTTTAACAGCAATGACTATATTGAGGTTTCTAAGTTCAGGATAAAGCTTGACCCTGAGAAATTAGTCTGGTCCAAATTTTCAAGCTGCAGTTTATCCTTGATGAGTATGCTCCAGTAGTCTATTTTTATTTTCCCTGGGTAAGAAAAGGGATTGATTCGAGATTTAGAGCTGAGGCACAACTAAAGATGGTGTACCTTGATGCACTTCCAGTCTTCTGCTAGGCGAAAAATAGCTGAAGAGTTTTGACCTGCAAGCACAAGTACTGCACACATTTTTATGTGAGGAAGATGGTTGTGATTATTACATAGGTACTCACTGAAGGGTGCCAATGGCATTGCCACCAGGGAAGCAGCTAAGCTTTCTCTAGTCCTTTTGTACCACTGTGAAGGGCTTACCAATTTACTTGAATTTTGGCCTTCTTCTACTTTTGTCTTCCTCTGCCCATGCTATCCACTTGCTGTCACTGGTGCTAAAGGACATGCCTCTCCTTTTTTAAAAATTCAGACTTTTCCATCCTGGCAAGGTTAGCTCCACTGCCTTTGTGTAAGCGAAAGAGGGAACATTGTTTCACATGGCTACTCTACAATTAATGCACATGGAACAGGCTACACAAGTTGGGCCAGTGTCCCCACCCTGTGAAGCAGTGAAATATGAGTTTCAGGTTCTCCTCACCTCCTGCATGTGGAGTGGCCAGTTAAGATCAGAACTGCATCATGCACGAAGAAGAGACTTTACCCCCACCCCGGTGCCATTTCCTTGACCTAAAATATGTTCTATTTGGCTTGATGGGACAACCTGGTATAACATAGATTTCCCAATAGGCTGGGAATAGGTTAGGAAAATGGCCTAGGAGAAGGCTGAATCCCCTTTTCCATGTGCACCACAAACCCAATCTGAACTAGGCACAAAACATACAGGAACTGAGGAGACCCCTTAACTCTTGTCTTTTACACAGGGTGGGAACCCCAAACATAACCTGCGAATCTGCACGGTTAATAAAAGCAGATGTCCACACAGGGGAAAACGTGAGTGACTGGAAAGATGACCCAGTGTTAGAACTTCCACATATCTTATCCCCACAGTAAATTCAGCCCAGTGACAGAGACCAGTGTGTGCTTCGGAGTTAGAATGGCTGGCTTCCTTCACTGACTGCAGGAATGTTGTTTGAGTAATAGGACTTGCTTTTTCTGCACTTCCATGTGCACTCTGTATTTCTAAAGTAGGTGTATGAGCATTTGCTGTCTAGATTGTATCAGGAGGTTGCAAAAGCTGTGTTTACCAGATCAGAGTATTGTCTGAGAATATATACTGCAGAAGAGATAAGCTTTTTTGCTGTTCAACACACGTGTAAAATGATGCCACTGATGATCAGTGGCACTTCTTAAAAGTCTAAACCCTCCATATAAGGCTCGATTAAGGATTTGAGAGGCTTGATTTTCCAGGTTTCATATTAATTTATGCTCTGAAAGTACGGCAAAGTGGCAAGATTAAAGATAAATAAAAAGAAAACAAAGATCTTATTAAAAATTGTAAAGGGAATATAGAAAAGCAATTACAAGATCTTTCTGGCTTTGAAGTACAGAAGAAGGTGAAATATCTAGGCATACTATCGATGAACAGATGTTGTTCACTGTTTAATGATAATTATAAAAAATTAATCTTAGAAATAAAAAAGGACTTAGAAACATGGAGAGGTTTGCATATCTCCTTGATGGGGAGAGTGTCAACGATAAAAATGAATGTTCTACCTCATATCCTTTTTCTGTTCCAAACTATCCCTATTTTAAAAAATCAACTGTTCTTCAAAGACCTGGAAAAGTTAGTAAAGGAATTTATTTGGCAACAAAAAAGACCAAGAATAAAGCTAAAATATTTACAAGAAAGAAAACAAAGAGGTGGACTAGCCCTTCCAGACTGGGCTTTATACTATAAAGCGGCAGCTATGAATTGGATAAGGGATTGGATTATACAAGAGGACAAAAGACTATTGAGTCTCGAGGGATATGATCTACAGATGGGATGGCACTTTTTAATGTGGTACAATAAAAATGCCCCGTCTACTCATTTTAAACAACATACCATTAGAGCGGCACTGTATAAAATTTGGGAGGAGATAAAAGTTAAATATTATATAAAGTTACCTAGATGGCTCTCTCCCATAGAAGCCTTTGTCAAACCATTGCTTTATATTAAATATCCTAAATGGAGGTATGAGGATCTTTTAGATTAGATACTCTTGGAAAAAAATTTAAAAGAACAAGGAACCACTTTGACTTGGTGGGGAAAAAAATCAACTTATCTCAACATGGTCAAAAGATAAACAAGAGGGTATTTATGCAAGCCAAACTGAATTAGATAAGATTTGGATGGGCACGAATGAAAAATTTATTTTAAAAGCTTATATTTTCTGGTTAGAGTGGAAAATGATGAACAGGTAAAACCATCAATGATAGCATGGGCTCAAGATATAGGCTACAATTTAAGTTTTGAACAATGGGACAACATTTGGACAAGAAATATAAAGTTTGTAAGAACAAGTGCCTTTAAAGAAAACATTATCAAGATGTTTTATAGGTGGCATATTTCTCCAGCTAGACTAAATAAATTCAATGGGAAAATAGGGAAAAGCTGTTGGAAATGTAACCATAGTTCTGGTACTCTCTACCACACGTGGTGGTTATGTAATAAAACAAAAAAATATTGGGTGATGGTGAAAGAAACTATGGACAAAATAATAAGTAAAAACTTTTCTTTAACCCCAGAATGTTGTTTGTTGAATGTGATACCTGATACATACAAGAAAAAAGAGATATATTTAATTATACATATTTTAACAGCAGCAAGAATTGTATTTGCCAAGAGATGGAAGGTGAGCATTATCCCTTCTAAAGGAAATTATTATTATTAAACTGTTTCATATTGCAGAAATGGAGAAATTAACCTGTATTATTGAAGAAAGAAATATGGAAAATTATGAAAAGTATTGGTTAAGGTTTTATAACTGGTTGAAAGACTCAAAATTTGGTTTAAGTTAATGACTAAGGCTTACTTTATTTCTCGAGTGCCAAATGTGGAGTTATCTATTTAAAGTTGTGGAAGATTTCTGCTAATATGTAAATGTATAACGTGGAAATGTTTTTCCTTTTTTTTCCTCTTTGTAAATATGGAAAAATCTAATAAACAAAAAAAATTTTAAAGGAAAGGTTAAAGCGCTTAGGGCTCTTTAGCTTGGAGAAACAATGACTGAGGGGTGACATGATTGAGGTTTATAAGATTATGCATGGGAAAGAGCAGGTAGAGAAAGAGGTACTTTTCTCCCTTTCTCACAATACAAGAACTCGTGGGCACTCCATGAAATTGCTGAGCGGTCGGGTTAGAATGGATTAAAGGAAGTACATCTTCACCCAAAGAGTGATTAACACATGGAATTCACTGCCACAGGAAATGGTGGTGGCTACAAGCATGGACGGCTTCAAAACGGAATTAGATAAGCATATGGAGCAGAGGTCCATCAGTGGCTATTAGCCACAAGGTAGAGATAGGGCAAGTGATGCTCTGTCTTCTTGGTGCTTGGGGGGGGGTCAACAGTGGGAGGGCTTCTAATGTCCTGGCTCCACTGGTGGACCTCCTGAGGGCACTGGTATTTCTGGCCACTGTGTGATACAGAGTGTTGGACAGGATGGGCCTTTGGCCTGATCCAACATTGGCATCTTTTATGTTCTTATGTTCTTATGTCTATATTCAAGATATAGAGACACCAAATGGACTTATATTCTGACTTATGTGGATTGCTTGATTTTATGCTATGAAGCCAAGGAGAACTGAGTTGAAATAGTTCAGCATCTGAATCAAGAAGCAGAAGTGAAAGAATTAGGAAATATCAACTACTATCCTGGAATACAAGTAGAACAAGAGGAAGATGAAAGCTATCTTCTCAATCAGAAGCAGAAAATCCTAGAATTTCTGGACTACATGAATATGAAAGCAACTAAGCTAGCAAGCACTCCTATGGAAACAAATTGCCTGAACCAGCAAGGAAGTAGTGAACTTCTGTGTGACAACAGCAATAAAGAGAAGCCATTGAAAGACTGCTGTACATAAGGACATTGACACATCCAGATAACACAGCAGCTGTGGACATGTTATGCAGAAAGATGGAATCGCCAAGCAAAAGGGACGGGAATGTAGTCAAAAGACTTGCAATGTGTCTGCTTGGCACTGCACATCTGAAAGTAAAGTTACCAAGAAATGACAAACCCAAACTAGTGGGATACATGGATGCAAACTGAGCAGGAGATACTACATAAAGGAAGTCAACCAGTGGACATTTATCCTTCTATGGTGGTGGAGCAGTCAGCTGGAGCAGCAGGAAGCAAGAAACTGTAGCTGTGTCCTCAACTAAAGCTGAGTAAGCACCTGCAGTTGAAGCACACAGACAACTGAAATGGATACTGCAACCAATGCAAGACTTTCGGATAGAGGAACCCAAACCAGTACAACTCTTCGAAGACAATCAAGGATGCATAAAACTTGCACAGACAGAGAAGGTCAACTCAAGAACTAAACACATGGATGTGAAGCATCACCTAGTAAGAAACATGCAAGAAGAAAGGCTTGTTGAGTTGGAATACTGTCCTTCAGATGAAATGACTGCAGATGTACTCACCAAGCCTCTTTCTCAAGAAAAGTTTGAAAGTGTACATTAGAAGATGAATCTTGTGGACTTTGTACACTAGACCTTGAGAAGGGGTGTTGGAAAAGGCAATGTCTGATGTACAAAGACAAAAAGAAGACCCTGCAGGTGGCAGCAAGAAAAAAATTAGATAGGATAGTGAGGTCAGCAATTTCCCCCTTCTTCTCAGAAGGGAGATCTTACCCTCTTTCTCAACTACAGGTGTAGTTAGGAACCTATCTCTGTCTCCCTCTTTCCCATCAAGTATGTTTACTTCCTAAATAAACCTTTATCTACTCTTTAATCAGGTAGTACACTGTTGCTGTGTTAATTAGTCTGCCAACAAAGGGAAAGGTGATATTGATGCCACTCTGAACCAGTGAAGGCAAATAGACCGTATCTCTACCTTTTAACTAAAATGGTTCTAAACTGACTTTTAAATGGTGTAAAAGGTTTGAACAGTAGTTTTACTTATTTCCTTTATATTCTACATAACTTATAAGCTTTTATGTTACTAAGGGTTTTTTTCTGGCTCATAACCAGCTAGGATACTTTTGGGAATTTTTCTATATGTCTTTCAAATTGATCTGTTCTGGTCAATGACTGTAATAATAAACTGACCGACTGAATCAGTGAGAATCTCGGGGGAGCAAATCTTAGGTAGGCCAAATGGACACAGTTTGGAATATTGGGGGCTGAGAACCAACCACCATTGATGTTGGTTTTCTAATTAGAATTTATCCTATTCTAAAAACAAGCTTCCATTCTTTCAGTTAAAGTTCCTGTGTCACAAATTTTACAGGTTTGTTTCCAAAGCATTCTTAGGTATAGCAAATTCATGTGCTTCTCACCTCTTCCAGACTATGGCCTCATAAAGTGCTCTTTTGTTTGCTTGACCACTATGTTCCAGTTCCTGATTTCCTGGTACATCCCCTCTTGCATGTTGCTTTCTATAATGGCTATGTTTGTGCGCAACATCAGTCCTGTACTCTGTTGCTTGTGGGCTCACTGACATGGCACATTAGCTGACCAGTTACTTCTCATTGCCCCCGGGGACAAATTAGGTTTCCTGTCAGAATTGTTTTTAGTACCAAATTTTTTGGGGCTTGTGCTGATGGAGAAATACATTTCCCTAGTGGGTTTCAATGGTTTTAAGGTTAAAAGCCAGACCATTAATCTGCCGTCTTTGCCTGTCTGTTTTTTAACCCACGTGCTCATGCATTGCTAAGGTAATTTGGGGAAGTGAGAGAACGAGGGCTTTAGGCCACTGCATCTGAAGACAAAAGCCAAGCATATCTGCCCTCACCTGGGAATGATGTGATGATTAACCAAAGGAGAAAAACATTTTATCAAAATCTTTTTTAAACGCTTGCTCAGATTTTGTTGTTGTTGTTGTGACCTGAAGATTCAATTTATAGATCAGAGGTTGGCATCCAGAGGTTCTGATCAAATACAAAAGCTTATGCAGAGGGGAGGCAAAACTACAAACTTGTGTCCTCGGCTGAATATGCAAATGTCACATAAAACTGCAGGAAATGTTCAACGGTCTTTCTCTTTGGAGTAGTGGTGCGTGATTTCGATTTTGATCCATGGTGGTGGATTCAGTGTACAGAGTTGGTTCTTGGTACAAGCAGAAGTTTGGAATCCAGCCTGGCTGGCTAACCAAACTGAACTCAGTAGCAAAGGAGAGGCAGTTCAAGCCAGACTCTAGCTATATTCTCAGTCAGGTATATCCGACATTTCATTCTCTCTCTCTTTTCACCCCTGTCAATTTGCAGCTGACATGATGATCCCATAGGGTTTTCAAGGCAAGAGACATTCAGAGGTTGTTTGCCATTGCCTGTGTCTAAGTAGCAACAGTGGACTTCTTTGGTGGTCTCCCCTTCAAATACTAACCAGTGCTGACCCTGCTTATTAGGGATGGGCACTTGTCCTGAGATGCTGGTTTGATGATTTGTTACCTGAACCGGCCCAATTCCTGGACTGTTTTCTGGACCGAACCGCAGCTCAATTCGCAAACCAGTTCGCGAACTGGTCTGGATAAAAAAAAGCCCTTGGGGGTCTCTAGGGATTCAAATTCTCAGGGTGCCTTCAGCTCACTCTCCTCGATGTGCCCACCAAGTTTGGTCCCCATTGGACTTCAGGGGCTGAGCTACAGACCCCTAAAAAAGGTCTCCTGAACCAATGCTTTTCAATGAGACTTCATCCCCGCAGGCTTGAGAGTGACAAAAACTGACCTGGGTGAGCTGAAGGCTCTTGTGAGCAATCACATCCTGGAAAGGTAGCAGAAATTTCTGGAGAGGGCGAGTGTGAAACCTGGCCCATTGAAGGGTCTCCTGAAAGGATACCATAAGCCCTTGCAATTGAGCCAGGGTCCTAACCTTCACCTGTTGACGTGTCAAAACCATTGTCACTAGGGTTTGAATCTTTATTTGTCTCTCCTGAGTCAGGAAAACCCTGTCTTGTAGCATGTTGATTTGCACACCTAGATGAGCCATCATCTGTGACAGCTGAAAACAGCTTTTGTCCCAGTTGATCACAAAACCGTGATCCTATAGACATTCTACAGTAGCTCTTACCGCTGACACACAGCTGTCCAGTGAGGGTGCCTTGACCAGGATGTTGTCCAGATGTGGCAACAGGGAGACCCCCTCCAGATGGAGGTGAGCCACCAGCGCCACCAGAATCTTGGTGAACACCCTGGGGGAGGATTTGAGACCAAAGGGGAGAGCCCTTTATTGGAAATGACTGTTGTTGTAGGCAAAATGAAGAAATTTGCGATGGGACTCCCTTATGGGGACATGCAAATAGGCTCCGATAGATCTATGGATGCCATATATTTCCCCTTCTGTATGGCTAACAATGTTGACTTGAGAGTCTCCATCTGGAATCTCTTCGTTTGGACCCAACGATTCACCCACTTCAGATCTATTATAGCCCTGACGTCCCCGTTCTTTTTTGGGACTGTGGAGAGTACAGAGTAAACCCCCTGAGCCTGTTGATCCTGTGGCACAGGTTCTATGGCTCCAATCTCTAACAAATGTCGAATGGCCCCCAGTAACATCCTGTGTTTTTGGCTAGATCAGTTCTTTGGAACCTGGAGGAAATGTCTCAAAGGTCAGCAGTCAAATTCTCGTGAGTACCCGTTGGTCACTGTGTCCAGTACCCATCTGTCCTGAATGATGTGATGCCATTAACTTGCAAACCTCTGAAGCCTTCCCCCTATTCCAAAGGTGTTTTGAGCTTCTAAATAGTCACGCTGAGGCTCCTTTTGGGGGGGCCCTTGAAGACTGACTGGGCTTATGGAATGGGGGTGATTTGATGTCCTCTTGGGGTTTGTGCTGCCACTTGCCCCGAAAGGATCTGGAAAACCCTTGTCTAGATGGCCTTTTAGTGTCCTGAAAGGACTGAAAACACTTTTTCTGTTTTTCATCCTTTCTTTTGGAAGGAAGAGCCTTCTTCTTATCCTTGTCCTCAACTAAAAATTTGTCCATACCCTCGCCGAATAGATTAACACCATTGAAGGGTATAGCTGCTACTCTAGCCTAGGCAGATGGATCAATGTCCCAACTTCTAAGCCATGTGTTGCGCTGAGCAGCAACGCTAAAGGACATGGCTCTGGCTGACATTTGAGCTGCATCTAAGGAAGCATCGGGAACAAAGGCTGTGGCTAATGCGATTGTCTTGATATCATCTTTAAGGTCCTTTGGCAGTTTACTGTCTGCAGCCGCTAAATCCGACGCCCATGAAAAAGCTGCCCTAGCAAAAAGAGATCCTGTAGTTAAAGCCCTCAGTGCTTTAGCAGATGCCTCAAAATCCTGATGAAGTGCAAGCTCAATCCTCTTGTCACCTGGGTCTTTAGGAAGGCCGTCTGCCTCCATAGGCAACACAGAAGTGGAAGACAGCTTAGTTTCAGGATCATCCACTAGAGGGAGCTTAACCTTCATTGCAGCTTCAGGAACCAGCGTATAAAACTTTGAAAATAGGGGTTGGTTGGCCTTGGTCCTAGCTGGCATTTCCCACTCGGCCTTAATGAGGTTGTAAAAGGCAGCTGGCACTGGGACCCCAGAGGCCTTCATTCCACACTTGGGGAGTAATTTTTCGGCTCCTTCCAGAAAATCTGGATCAGCCTCCTCATTCCTCTTAGGCTGGGCATTCAACTCTAGCACTCTAAGTACTTTAGGGAGCAATCTGGAATACAGCTCTTGAGGAAAAAGTCTAGTTTGCGAGGATGTGACCACTTCATCCTCCTCATCAGAGAGTTTCCCCTCCTCCTTGGAAGAAGAAATCTCTGAACTCTCTGAGTCTCCAGATATATCTTCTAACAGAGGACTTAATTCTCTATTGTTAGACTGCCTAGTTGGTTTTTCTGTCTTCTTCCTCCTTTTGATCCTAGGGGCCATGGAAGACTCTCTATCAGGGCCAGCCGCAGTAGCCTGTGGTTCCTGCATGGCCACTCTGATCTCCCTCCTCATTTCAGTTCTAATCCACTCGAGAAGGGTAGACTTTGCGTCAGCCCCTGAAAGGTCCACATCCCTATTACCGCTTCCTTCCCCGCACTGGGTGTCATCCAGGGGAGGAAGAGACATGGAAGAAGTGGCAGAAGAGGCAGATCCACTACTGCATCCTCAAGCTCAGGCATGGTGAAGAGGCCCGCCCTATGCATCATTTCCTCCCCCCCCCCGCCAAAACTGTGAGGTGGGAAATGACGGCCGCCCCCTGCAAAACAGAAGGGAAAGAAGCCCCAAAATTGCTACCCCAAAGTCGAGCCAAGGTGTGTGGGGGGGAACGGTGTTGGGGGGAATGAGGACTTCTTAGTTAACTAAGAGGCACCCCCTCGTTACGCCTTATCTTACCGCGACTCAGACACCGTCTGGGTAGAAGGACTGATCCTCCAAACACTCGGAGATCACTCCCTCCCCATCTTCTGTTGCACCAACCACAGTGAGTACCTGAAAGGAGGCTGCCGCTGTCTCAAATCTCCCTGCCGATGCGAAGGGGAAGAGGGTGGGAGGAAAACCTCTGAACCAAGAGGCTAGCAACCACACCAGGAGACTGTGACCAAGCCTTGGCTCTTGGAAAAACCAATCGCCGTCGACTAAGCTCGCCCCTCGCTGCTCCACCGCAGTGTACAGGGACAGAATGGCAAGAAAGCTCTCTTCCTGCCCTCAAACTTTTTTCTTCTGCCTTCCAGCGAAGGCCCCGTGTGATCTTCCACGCTCTTACAGAGCGCCGCCATCGACGTCCTGCTCCTTCAGCAGGGCCGAAAAAACTGAGGATCTGTGGGCAAGCCCCTCCCCTCCGGGATCAAATTCTGCTGTTTGACCCTGCTTCTGGAGGAGAGGAGATTACCCATTGGTGAGGACTGCCCCACTACCAGAGAAACCAGAGAAGGTGCCACTGGACTGTTTTGGACCAGGGCCCCGGGAGGAGCTCTGCAACTTACCTGGCTGCTTCTTGCTCTGACTGAGGACTGCTGAGAGCAGGGGGTGGGGCTTGTTTCATGTGCCCACCCCCTGGGCTCTTTACTGTTGGAGCTCTACTCCTGTGCACTCCTGCAGGAAATGACCCCTGGATGAAATAGGAGTGCTTCCCAACCGCACAAAATGGCATGTCTGACCGCAACCATAGTGTGATATAATGTATTCTTGAGGAACTGATTCTATTGGCAATTCAAATTGTCACTGGCAGAACAGATGCAGACTGGCATGAAGTAGCATTTCTTGCCTTTCTCAGGAACCTTAAGTGGGACTGGAGAATGCAGGTGAGGGGGAATCACTGTTGCCTTTAGTGCTCCCATGCCTTTAGCAGTCCTGTGGGTTGGGTAGGCTGAACTGGAGGTGGGGGAGGGGGGTAATAAACTGTTTTAAAATAATGTTTGCATTGTTGTCTTCATTTGCATTGTTGGGTGGGTAACACTGTGTTCCATAATGAGTATTGGCCTTGCATCCCGTAGCTTCAGACAGCCAAAGCAAAGAAGCTTTACAAAATCAGATTTTCTTGCATCTCACCTCCAGCCTCAACACTTTCATGTTGCTTTCTTTGAGTCAGCACATTTGTCCTTTGTTGCCTTATCATTCTTAACCAGAGGCAGTAGGGAGCTTTCCCAATCATTTCCAGCCTCTTAGATGGAAATGAGTCAATATCCACATGGGAGAAGAGCAACACTTGCTTGTAGCTAAACACTGAGGGCAGAATGGCTTTCATATTGTTTTGAAAAAGCAAGCAAAATATTTCTAGTTGTTAACCACGATCTTTAAGAAATTTCAGGATACCGATAAGGCTAGAATGCTGTGTATATATTTGAAACTTCTCTGGGACTCTAGTTTAACTGAATTTAAATGGCAAAGAACAAATCTAGGGTTACCAACTCCAGCTTTGGAAATTCCTGAAGATTTGGGGAAGAAGCCTGGGGAGCGTGGGGTTTGGAGGAGAGGGAAGACCTAAGGGGTGGTATAATGCCATAGAATCCACCTTCCAAAGCTGCCATTTCCTCCAGGTGAAATAATATCTGTAGTCTGGAGATAATTTGTAATTCTGGGAGATCCCTGGGCCCTAACAGGAGGTTGACAACCCCAAACATATAATAGTTGTTTGGCTTCCAGAGAGGGAAAAAAAGGATCTTTCACTTGCATTAATGGCAGCATGAGGTAAAGTCACCATTGCTGTTAAAAATATATATGTATTCTGACAAGTTGAGATCAAGGGTCCATATCCTTCCTATATCCATACCTATGCTTTCGTCATAGTTAAGCTACTGTGGGATGGTATCATTTACTGCAGTGCATCATCGAGCATTTTGACATTAGGTTACCATGTAATTTGCAATGATTGATAGGTACTATGTTTTGGATGATAAGTGATGTGAGCAAAGTAGTGCTTAAGAAAGGTAACTTACCTAGTTCCCCCTTCCCCTTTGGGGAAGCCCTGAGCATGTTACCACAAATGTATGTACAACCTGCATGTTTGTGTGTACACTGTTTGTAAGAAAGAACCAATGCTTGTTTACTTTACAAATGACACTAGGGACCAGTACCTGGATAAATGTGGGGTTTGAATCACAAATATGTGTGTTGAATATAATGTGAGAATTACTCAACGCATATCTAAAGAAAAATCAAGCGTACACTATATGTAGATTGTATGTATGTTTACTATAACTTGTGAACAGGGCTAAAGTTCTGATCCTGCAGGACCACCAAGAATAGTGTGAGGGGCAACATGGGAATCTGCAGCAACTGATAAAAATACGGCTCCCCATCTGCCGGCCCATGCAGCCGCACTGTCAGGGGGCTGCCTTTGCCTCCCTGCAGGAGAAGAAGCAGTAATTAGGCAGCGATAAGCTGCATCCAGTCATTGAGGTGAGCGAGGCTGGAGGTTTTTTGATCCAGACCCCCACCTCCGACCTTCAGTTTCACCTCGTCGCTTTGCCAAGTAGGAGCTTTGGATTGAGCTCCTCATGGTTGGGCATGGCTGGGGCAGCGGAGCAACATGGGGATGGCAAGGCGCTTGGCTGCAGTGGGCCAGGTGGCAGGAGAGGTGGCAGACTCACCGGTTGTGGTGGCCCCAGCAGCAACATAGGCGGTGATCTCGGCCCAGCGCAGACAGGTGGATTTGAGCCAGATGGGGGCAGGCTGGGCATAGCAGGCCTTAGCGCAGGGGCGGCTTATAGCTAGCTGGTGGTAGTAGAAGGGCCCAGGCTGTGTCAGTGGCCATAGGGAGCAGTGGTTTCCTGGGTCAGTGGCTGTAGAGGGGGTGAGACATTGAAAGCTTGGGCACCACCTGGGGCAGGGTGGGAGCAAATGGGGTTCCCTGGGGCATGTGCCTGGCAGACAGCCCTCCTTGTGGGGCTAGGGGGTTGGGGATCCCACCCCTCCTGAGATGCTTGTTGGCCTTGAATGGCGGGCAACCCAGACAGACCCCCAGGGGCTCTAATTTCCCCCCCTTTTCCCTTTCCTGTTGTTTAATTGCTGGTCATTATAGCCCAGGCCACCCTGAGCCCGTTGGATCTTGGAAGCTAAGTAGGACCAGGTTGGCGGCCTGGGGTTCAGTTAGTGGTGGCCATTTTGGTGGTGGTGGGTGGCAGCCATTTTGTGTTCCCTGATGGCAGCCATTTGGTAGGCCATTTTTGGTTGCCTGAGAGCAGCCATTTGGTAGGTAAAAAGTACTGAGACTGGCAAGTGATCTCAGCTCTCATACTTTATTAGACGTTCAGAACAAGACGAAAAACCCTGGCTCGCAGGCTGGTTTATATGCTCAGCAAACCCACTCCCAGAACACACCCCCACTCAGTGATAGGCTATATACAGTGGCCAAGAGTTCCATAGGTCCTGACCAAGATCCTAGCCCTCTGGTTGGTGTGGGCAAGGATCTGCTCGGGCCATTGTCTCCTAGAGCGAAGCTCGGAGGCTTCGTATGACCACGTGGAGAACTTGCTTCTCACGCGGTTGGATTTAGAAACATTATACCCCTCCCCCCATAGTCCGAACACACCCACACACAAAGTCCTTGAGGTAAGCGGGTGCCTTCTGTTCCTGTCCGGAACGGCAGAGCTCGGGTACCGTGGCTGGGGCTGGGGCCCTTGGATGAGGGCTGGTCGGCATCGGTGAAGATGGCTCGGTCGGCAGTGTTTCATTCAAGATGCGTGCGCTGTCCGCTGGCTGGATGGCAGAGGGTAGACTAGGTGCTTCACGGTCATCTGTGGCTTTGCGGTGGCTGCTGTCTCGGGGGCGTCTGTGTCCGTGAAGTCCTCTGGGTCGAGAGTGAGAACTTGCCGGTGCAGCTGATCGATGTGGCACTGTAGGAGCTGACCATCTTCCGCTGAGACTTCGTAAGATCTGGGCCCCGTCACTCTCACAACCCTTGCCGGGATCCGGGGGGGGGGGGAGGTGTAGTTGCGGGCATACACGGGATCTTTTGGGAAGAATCCCCTGGCCACATTCTGTGTCTCTGTGTCCGGTACCTGTTCGGGGGCTCGGTTGGGGTGCAGGTGGTCCAGCTGGGTCGTCAGGTGGCACCCTAGGATGAGCTCTGTGAAACTGCGTCCAGTTGTGGTGTGAGGAGTTGTCCGCTGGCTGAAGAGGAAAGCTGCCAGTTTATAATCCCAGTCCTTACTGTCCATCCGGTGGAGTGCGTTCTTGGTGGTCCTCACCATGCGCTTGGCCTGGCCATTGGTAGCGGGATGAAATGGAGCTGAGCAGACATGTCGGATCCCGTAGTACCGGGTGAAGCCCTGGAATTCGGAGGACGTGAATCCCGTGCCATTGTCCATGACCAACATGTCGGGGACATGCCTTGCGCACTGAAGATCCTCCACATCACACGGATGGTGGACTTCAAGGAGGTGGAGGGCACTGGTATCACTTCCAACTACTTACTGTAAGCATCCACCAGGATGAAAAACAGTTGTCCCTGGAAGGGCCCCGCGAAGTCCAGGTGGAGTCGGGCCCAGGGCCTGGGTGATGATTCCCATGCTTGAGCAGGAGCTCGGGGAGGCTCGGGTCATGATTCCTGGCAGGGGGTGCAGCGTTTGACTGTATGTCTCGATCCAATCCTGGCCACCAGACATAGCTCCTGGCCAGCGCCTTCATCCGGACGACCCCCGGGTGGGATTCATGTAGGGCGGCAAGCACCAGGTCCCGTAGTGGAGCGGATATGACCACCCGGCCACCCCACATTACACAGCCCTTGTAGGAGGACAGCTCGGCTTTGCGGGAGGCGAAGGCTGCGAAGTCCAGGCCTCCCAGGCCAGCAGGCCACCCCCTTCCCACCTAGTCCAAGACGTAGCAGAGGACGCGGTCCTTGGCCATGAGACGTGCCATGTCCCAGATGTGGATTGGCTGGTCCAGAAGAGTTTCCAACAGTGCAACCAGGTGGGCTGAGGTGGGATCGGGGTCTGAAGCAGGCAGCGGGAGACAGCTCAAGGCGTCCGCGTGGCCCATCACCAGTGTTCCCTCTAAGCTGAGTTAGTGTGAGCTAGCTCACAGTTTTTTAGCCTCCGGCTCACACATTTTTGTCTTAGCTCAGGAAGGAGGGCTCCAGAGCAAACTAGTTTATCCAGCAGCCAAATCTCTTGCTCAGAATTTAATGCCAGTAGCTCACAAAGTAGAATTTTTGCTCACAAGACCCTACAGCTTAGAGGGAACATTGCCCATCACCTTACCGGGCCGGTGGACTAGTGCATAAGTGTAGCCTGCCAGAAAGATGGACCACCGCAGCACTCAGGGGGAAACCATTTGTGGGGTCAGCCAGTTGGGGGCGAAGAGGCCGAGGAGCAGTTTATGGTCCGTCACTACAGTGAAGGGCCGACTGTACACATAATGGTGGAATTTTTTCACCCCCGCTATGATCGCCAATTCCTCCTTGTCAATTTGCGTGTAATTGCACTCCGCAGAGGACAAGGTCTGAGAATAATAATGGTGGTCCAGTCACTAGAGGAAAAATTTGTAAAGGTGAATATGTTGATGTCTTTACCCTCCTTTTCCGGGAGTTGGAAAAGAAGGATAAATAGGGATAATAGAGATGATAGGGATAAAGAGAAGCTAAAGAAGATGAAAGTGGATCAGACCTGGGCCAATTGGGTGGCTATTTTAAAAAATATATGCTGGGGTGCTTTCCAAGTTGGAGCCCTGGCGGGCTGCAACTTTATTTCAGTATTTCAACATAATTTATACAGGTTATATGAGCTTCACTGGCGCAGCATGGCTACAATACAATGAGGAGTTTAGGATGAGGGCAGCCATGAACCCTGCATTGCGATGGGACTAGGCACATCCTCATCTGTGGCTACAGGTTATGTCCCCTGCATGTCCTAATGCAGGTGATCGCTCTCACAGCGGTCATCTGGTACATTGTTTGTGAGTCACTTCCAGTGCCCACAGTGCTTTGAGGCAGGTGGTTCAACCCCACCAGCTATGTTGGGAGTTCGGGAGTCTGTAGTAGGAAGGCCTGCCAGTACCAGCGTGAATGCCCTCTGTGTGGCAGACCGCACCCCTTCTCAGCATGCTTCCTCAAAAAGCCCCGTAGGGGCCAGAGCAGACCTGAACCCGGTGGGTCGGTTCAAGCTGGAAAATGGCCCCAGTACCATTAAACTGAGAGTGCTTGAGGCATGGTTGCAGAAATACCCTAAGCGTGCAGACAGTTTGTATTTGTTGAAAGATTTTAAGTTTGGTTTTCATATTCCATGTAAGGGCTCTAGGGCCCCCTTCATGGCGGGCAACCTGGCCTCAATCAGGGGTAGGGAGCACATAGTTCAGGGTAAAATAGAGAAGGAGAGGTTGGAGGGCAGGGTCTTAGGTCCATTTCTGACCCCGCCAGTGCTTAACCATGTTTCCCCATTGGGGATCATTCCTAAGAAAGCAACGGGTGAATACTGTTTGATTCACCATCTTTCTTACCCATAGGGGGAGTTGGTTAACAACACTATTCCTTACTCATTATGCTCAGTCCAGTACATCTCCTTTGACCAGGCAGTTCATGTTGTATGCCTCTTTGAGCCAGTTTGGTGTAGTGGTTAAGTGCACGGACTCTAATCTGGGAGAACCGGGTTTGATTCCCCACTCCTCCACTTGCACCTGGCTGGACAACCTTGGGCAAGCCATAGTTCTGATAAGAGCTGTCCTTGAAAAAGAACAGTTTCTGTCAAGAGCTCTCTCAGCCCCACCTACCTCACAGGGTGTCTGTTGTGGGGAGGGGAAGGGAAAGGAGTTTGTAAGCCGCTCTGAGACACCTTTGGGTAGTGAAGGGCGGGGTATAAATCCAATCTCTTCTCTTCTTCTTCTTCTTTGGGCTAGGGGCAGAGATGGCCAAATGCGACATTAAGTCTGCCTTTCATCTTCTCCCGGTACACCCGAACGATTTTGAGTTTTTAGGATTTTTCTTTGAGGGTTAGTTTTATATGGATTGGGCTTTGCCTATGGGCTGCTCAGTGTCTTGTGCTGCATTTGAATGTTTTAGCTCATTCTTGGAGTGGGCCCTCCACTTTCATATGGGGATCGCTACAGTGGCACACTATTTGGATGACTTTTTGTCACCACGGCTGGCTCTGTGCAGTGTGAGCTGCTGTTACAGGGATTCATATGGCTGGCCAAAGAGTTAGGGGTACCCTTGGCTCACGAGAAGACAGAGGGCCCTTCCCAAGTACTGACATCCTTAGGTGTGGCCCAGACATCGGCTACTCATTGCTAAATTGGTCGATCTGCTCGCAAGGGTGGCTGAGTTCAGAGGGAAAAAGAAGGCCACATTGTGTGAGTTCCAGCAATTGGTGGGGCACCTCAAATTTGCATGCAAAGTTGTGGCACCTCGTAGGGCTTTTCTGTGCATGTTGTGCGAGGCCAGGAAGGATCTTCGCCTCCCCCACCAAGAGCTAGGGTCACTGCTGGAGTCAGGGCAGATTTGGACATGTGGCTTGAGTTTCTGGATTCCTTCAATGGAATATCATTTTGGAGGAATGGGTTTAAGATTGGAGGCCAGCCTACAAATCCATTCGGACGCTGCAGGGTCGTTGGGTTTTGGAGTTTATTTTCAGGGGCAC
This sequence comes from Gekko japonicus, assembly GCF_001447785.1. Classification (NCBI taxonomy): domain Eukaryota; kingdom Metazoa; phylum Chordata; class Lepidosauria; order Squamata; family Gekkonidae; genus Gekko; species Gekko japonicus. The sequence goes on along the minus strand of NW_015172031.1, from coordinate 339,578 downwards.
TGGTGTGCTGAGGAGTGGCCTGCTGAATGGGTATGGGTAGGGGTGTCCTGGGACCTAACCTTTTTGGATTTTTTTCCCATCCTGGTGGCAGTTTGGCTGTGGGGGATATGATGGCTAACCACATCGTTCATTTCTGGTGTGACAATCTGGTCGTCATGCAGCTCATTAATTCCCTTACTTCCAGATCACTGCGGGTGATGTCTTTATTTCGGGCGTTCATCCTTTACTGCCTGCAGCTCAACATCTTGTTTCTTGCCAGACATGTCCCTGGGGTCAACAATGGGGTGGCCGATGCTCTCTCTCATAAGCAGATGGAGAGGTTTCGGCAGCTGGCCCCAGAAGCTGACTCACAGCCAGTGCGAAGCTCTGGTTGGTTGGAAGGCAGAGGTGCACAGGGCACCTTTGCGCCATACACAAAGTACGAACTATACGACCATGCAGTCCACCAGTTTGCCGAGTTTAGGAATGAGGTAGGGCATCCTAATCTGTGGCCAGTGCCCGTGGATCATTTGTTGCACTTTTGTGTGGCTATGAAAGGTAAGGGCCTAGCAGTCAGCTCAACTGAAGGGTTGCTTTCAGTCGTGGCTTTCGCCAGTAAGGCTTGAGGTTTTCCGGAGGCCACAGGTGATTGTAGCATTTGGCAGATGCTGGAGGGTTGGACACAAGAAACAGGGGCCCATGCAAACAGCAGGCGACCCATTTCTGAGGGGGTTGCAAGGTATTTGATGTGACATTTGTGCATCTGCATATGAGGTGTGTCTGTTCCACACGGCAGCCCTTGTTTCCTTTTGGGGGGCCTTCCGCATAAGTGACCTAGTGGCCCAGTCAAAAAATGATGGGTCTGGATGTGCTCTGAATGTGCAGGATGTTTGCTTGGAGGGCAACAGGGTTCACCTTACCCTGAGGCATTCCAAGATGGACCAATGGAGGCAGGAAGCTGTGGTCACACTTGGAGTGTGTGACGAAAAGGAGCTGTGCCCTGTCTCTGACCTGGTGGCCTACTTAGCGGTTAGAGGGTTAGAGGGTGGTGTGCTGTTTTGTCACCGGGATGGCAGCCCTCTGACCAAACATCCATTTTGGGTTGTCACTTCCACAGCCTTGTGGAGGCTGGGGCTTTCTGGAATGCACTTTTGCACACATTCATTCCATATAGGGGCTGTATCCATGGCTGTAGCCATAGGGTACCCGGCGTAACATCCAGCATTTAGGCAGGTGGCATGCCTCAGCCTATAAATCCTATGTGCGCCCCATGGCTGAACTCTAAGGAGGGATTCGTTGCACTATGTTCTGGTTGTTCCTGTACCTTTGCTTACTATTGTTTCATTTCAGGTCCTGTTGGCCATCATGAGAGGAGAATTCTCATCAACGGGCATAGTTTTATCTTTTGGGCAGTGCACTGGGCGAAGCGGATGCCCATGGGCTCACAGCAGGGGCTTGGTCAGCTGGCCACTGTTGAATGCTTAGGGTGCCAGGGTTTGCAGTGGCCCGGCCTTTTGTATTTGCTGTTTGAGGGGAGGGTTGGACTTCCTCCCCATGTTTTGGTTATCCATTTGAGAGGCAATGACTTGGGCTTGATTAAGGGAAAGGCCTTGATCCTTCAGGCCCAAGCAGATTTTCAGCTTATTAAACAGAGGTGGCCTGGGACCATAATTGTTTGATCCACTATTGTGCCGCACTTGGTTTGGCATGGGGCAAGTAACTTTTTGATGATCAATCAAGCCTGCTGCAAGGCAAATCAGCAAATCAGCACTTGAAGGGGGTCATGGTCAATTTTTTACCTCACCCTACTAACTGCAGGTTGCACTGATCTGTACAGGAGTGACAGCAAACACCTGTCTGAAGTGGGCCTGGATCTATTTTTGGATGACTTATGGCAAAGGCTTCAGGGGGGTTTGGGTCTCCTGATGGGTGCACTGGCTGAAGCAGAGGCTTGGCTTTTGCGATGGCAGGGTTTCATTCAAAGACAGATTGCGGCATGGTGAGTACTGGCTAATAACCCTGTTGGGGGTATAAGAGTCTTGTGAGTACAGTCCTTGAGCCCTGCAGTCCGGGGCCACATTCTGCAGGAGGATAAAGATTTTGCTGAAATGTGGTGTGTGATTAAATTTGGATCCCAAACCTAAGTATTGATGGTATCCTAGACCAAAATAGCTATGACAACCATTTGGGAAATTCCAAGCAGCTCCAGCAACCATTTTGTAGAAACCATTTTGTATTCAGTCAAAGGGCCAGATGACTACTTAGGAGAGAACAACATATTCTTTCATGGAGACCATTCTTTTTTCTCATTGTTTTTCTGTGTTGGTCTGAAATGTCATAAAGCTGGAAGAAGTGCCCCTAATACACTGGGTAGAAATGATCTTTCCCCAAACTGCTCCTCAATACCAAAAGGTAGCAGCAGCAGAAATGGCTGTAGCAGCCATCTCCCTTCTTTTTATTTCAGACCTATCAAATATCACCCATCTCTTGGCATTTAGCTTTTATTGTTACAATAAATCAATCTGCAATACCATTTCCCATCCTTTTATTGTTTTCAGATAACACAAGATTGCATCTCTTCCCCCAAACCCCTGTGAGGTTCTTCCCTGAAATTTATCTCATTTGTCTGCAAATCTTAAGCCCTAACAAAGCAATTTTTTTGGTGTGCTTTGACTTTTTCAATTTGGTAAAACATTAGAGAGAGAGGTTGGAGTCCAGCTTATCAGCCATCCAAGCCAAGTAATAAATCGGTTTGGGGAATTGGGCTCCCGCACTCCCGGCAGCGCTGATGGAGCACGGGGGATGCTTTGCCTCCCAGATGGAAGGGAGGCAAATGGCTGTGTTGCAACACCATGTGTCACAACAATGGGTGGGGCAGGGCCGGCCTTTAAAGGCTTGGCCCTGTTCCCGCCCGCACCAGTTCGTTGCCTTGTGCTCGGAGTAAAGAGCTCCAAGCATGCTTGAGATCTGAGAGTAGTTGGGCCTACCTTGGCCTAGAGCTCTGACTGGTGGCGAGGGTGAGTCAGCGGTGGCAGCAAATTGACGGCGGTGGCATTTGAGGCGTGATTTGGTGGAGGCAGCATGCACGGCAGCAGCAGCAATTTCAGTGGTGAGGCGTCAACGGCATCGACTGAGGTGGCTGAGGCGAACATCTCCAGGTGGCTGTGGAGACATGATTCTATGGTGCCATGGTGCTTTAGAGGCTTGTGCAGCCTGGCCAGCCAAGAGGGAACATTGCGAGGTGGCTCAGCAACCCGAGGGTAGCCAGCTGCACACCGTTGAAGGCTTGGCGTGGTGAGTCCAGCCAGTGGCGGAGGGAGCTGGCAAGCCTTATGGTGGGTCGGATCTTGGCATAGGTGACCTGCACTGGATGGGATAGGTTTTTGGCATGGGCCGGCTGTGCAGCCCTTTGCTGAAGCTGCTGTTCAGGTCCCACTTAGTCACAGGCCCCTGATGGAGCCATCCCCCCTCTCTTCCCCCCCATCATTGGCCCTGAACTGGATGGCCCAGGCTAGCCCAGAGCCATCAAATCTCAGAAACTAAGCAGGGTCGGCCCGGGTTAGTACTTGGGGGGGGGTGGAAACCACCTGTTTCCTGGGTGGGGGAAGCGCTGCCCATTCATACATATAAGAAGAAGGGGCGGCGGATATATTTAAGTAGTTTAACAAACACACCCTATTCGGTGCCTTTTTTGCTCTGTGGACCTGGGTGCCTTTCATTAGAAATTCTTGCTCATCACCTGCCTACGTCCCCACCCCCCACATGCTTTTTGAAGGCATTGTTAGCGTCTTGGTGGCTGGGAGGAGCATCTTTACGTACATGGGTCCCAAAAAGAGCCAGGGCCTGGCTAAGGGCAAGCAACCTGCACCTAAGAGGCCCAATCATAGGCCTGTGGAACAGGAATCCTCAGATGATGAGGGTAATCCAGTAAATGCTGCTATTTTGGCACACCTTGAGGCCCTGGAGAAGAAGTGCGAGGGACCTCCTCAGTTGCCTGAGGCTCCGGCCGGTGCTAAAACAGCTAAGTCAAAATCTGGTTTTTTCCTTCCAGGCAAATGTTTTGGCATGCTTGGCCATGTTAGAGGACGGCCAGGGGTCATCAGGTCCAGGCAAGGTGACTGCAGCAGCTACAGCACAACAAGATGGTGGTCAACAGGGAGATGCTGCTGTGGAGGGGCACCAATTAGAGCTTTATAAAGGACCTCCATCCCAAGAAGGTAGAAAGCAATGCCCCAGGGGATTCAAATGTGTGGCCGTGGGGGTCCCGTGGTCATGGTACCGCTGGGTCCTTAAACAAGCAGTCGGCTGGGAGTGTATCATCAACAGGGGCTGAGTGGCCTGTTCTCCCCACCATGCAGGTGTTGCGGGGGTCCTCACCCAGAACACCCGTGCCCTCTGGGCGGGTGGCCAGGATGGTATGGCTCTGCCCCTGGCGGGCACCAATATAAGCAGATTCCAGCAAGCATTACCTAATGGAGAGTTGTCGATGCCCTTAGGAGACCACCTTTCAACAGCTAATAGAGAAAAGATCCTCAGGGGGGATTTTATTGATGTTCACTGCCACAGGAAGTGGTGGCAGCTACAAGCATGGATGGCTTTAAAAGGGAATTAGATAAGTATATGGAGCAGAGGTCCATCAGTGGCTATTAGCCACAAGGTATAGATAGGGGCTCTGGGGCAAGTGATGCTCTGTCTTCTTGGTGCTTGGGGGGGTCAACAGTGGGAGGGCTTCTAATGTCCTGGCCCCGCTGGTGGACCTCCTGATGGCACCTGGTATTTTTGGCCACTGTGTGACAGAGTGTTGGACTGGATGGGCCTTTGGCCTGATCCAACATTGGCATCTCTTATGTTCTTATGTTTTAGCCTCCTCTTTCAGGAACTAGAAAAAAAGGACAAAGAGGACTTGGATGAGCATGACAAAGAGCACCGTCAGAAGCAGAAGGCAGATAGGACATGGGCCAATTAGTACCCTGGGTTCCTTATTTATACGGGCGTCATCATTCGTTATCAGCCATGGTGGGCCTCCCCTGTGCTATTGGACATCATATACAAGGCATACAAGCATTTTATGGGGCCCACGTGGCTTCCACATGAGGGCTGCCATGAATCCTGCCTGGAGGTGGGACCAAATACATCCTCCATTGTGGCTTGAGGCTATGGCTGCTGCTCAGCTGGTGGTCGGAGCCAGTTCAGATAGCAGCCACATGGTACAGGGGCTTCAGGGTCAGCCTACAACCAGGGTTTCCACGATGCAGACACTGTAAAAGTGCCCCCTTTGCTGGGAGTTCACCTCGCAGGGTACGTGCAGCAGGAAGGTTTGTTCCTTTCGGCACGAGTGCCTGCTGTGCATGGGACCCCATCCATTGTCAGTTTGCCCCAAGCCAAGAGCCAGGTCAAGGACCCAGGGTGGAAAACGTGCCTTCGAGGATGGAGGCCAGCAAGGGGCTGCAGAGAAAGGGTCCTAGTCCTATCAACGTGCAGGTGTTAGTATTGACATATATGTCTAGGATGAAGTGAGGTAGAAAGCTGTTACTGTGTATAGAGATCAGTATGATCTAGTCTGTAAGTCTTAACTGTCATGCTAAGTGGTTAATAATCTTACAGCCAGGTGTTTAACTACCAGGTGCTACTCTTTGTCCTAGTTAAGAGTAGGTAATTAGTCTGCCCTGTTAGTGATTGGCTGGGACTTGTATATAAGGTGTAAGCGTGATAAACTGGGTGGGGGACATAGCTCTCTCCAACTGAGGTATGTTATGTAACAGTCTGTATATACTCTGTGTAAATATTCACCATTATTGCACTATAAACTTTCTGCACTTTCACTGCCAGTCGGTCTCCAGGCTTCTTATTTACTGCACCCAATACTTAGCACATTTGTTACAGAGTTATCCTAATCAACGGGATGGTGGTTATTTGTCAGAAGGGTTTACGTTAGGTTTTAAGATTCCTTACCAGAGTGACAGGAGGCCTTATTGGGCACCTGGAGAGCGTGGTATGCCAAAAGATCAATAAGGAATGCCATGAGGGGATAGTTTTGGGCCCCTTTGCCGCACCTCCGGTTCCCAATTTAAGGGTGTCCCCTTTGGAAGTTGTGTCCAAAAAGGCAACAGGAGAGTACAGATTTATTCATCACCTCTCCTATCCTCATGGTGGTTCGGTAATGACGTGATACCTGAGGAGCTCTGTTCCATCAGATACACATCATTTGACCAGGCCATGCAGGTTGTTCGTAGTTGCGGACAAGGAGCCGAAGTAGCCAAGTGCGACATCAAGTCTGCTTTCCAACTCCTCCCGGGTTACCCAGGGGAATTTGAGTTGTTGGGTTTTGTGTTTGAGGGCAAATTTTATATGGGGTTCTCTGTGTCCTGTGAAGTTTTTGAAAAAATTAGTTCATTTTCAGAATGGGCCCTGTGGTTTAGGACTGGCCTGAACAGTACCGAGCACTACTTGGATGATTTTTTTGTTCACTGGTGGCATGGGTACTGTCATGCCTGCCCCTGATGTAGCACCTGACAGCCAGGAACACGTGGACTTGGCACCACAAGCCCCTGATGGAACCACAGAAGCAGAGCCTTACAGCCAGGAACTGGCTCTAACAGAAGACACTATAAGTCTTGAGGATGATAGAGCCTCCCAAGAGACACCTGCGCCGGATCAGGCTCTGCTTAACCCAAACAATTCACAACTCGACTCCCCTCCACCTGTGAACCGGCTCAGGAGTCAAAGAAGACAGGAGCTGAATGAGAGACGCAAGGCTGCACGCATGCGTGGAAGACGCTCATTCAGCCCTGAGTTTTAACAGCAGCATGACCTTGCTCAGCAAGAGATAACAAGTTAATGAGCCAGCACGCTATATCAACAAACCTGCTGCTTGCAGCCATTCGTACTGGCAACTTCAGTTGACAGGACCAGACGCTCTGTGCAAACCTGCTCCGGACTCCTTGAAACCTTGATGGTTTGCTACTCGGCTTCTGAACTTCGGCTCCTTGACACTCGGCATTGTTTGACCCTGAATTCGGCTCTGCGATACTCTGGCTTTGTTTGATTTATGGTATGTTTGTATGGTATGTTTGACGCTGGCTTTGTGAACTGTTTTGGACTTGTTTAACATGTGCTGCTTGAACTACTTGGCTGAAACTCGGACTGGCTTTGGACTTGACTTGTTTGACCCACGCTCCCTGGCCCTGCCGTGACAGGTACTGGCCATTGTCTGTTTTTGCTGGAGTCTTTCTTGAACTTAGCCACTGAGTTGGGAGTCCCGTTAGCACATGAAAAGACAGAGGGCCCTACACAAGTCTTGACACTCTTGGGTATTGAGTTGGATAGCAGGAGACAATTGTCTAGGTTGCTCCTTGAGAAGATTCAAGTGCTACAGAAGCTAATAGCTCATGCCTTGACTCTTAGGAAGATTTCCTTGTTGGAGCTTCAACGGGCTGACGGGCCACTTGAACTTTGTGTGCAAAGTGGTGGCCCCGGGCAGGGCATTTGTGCGTAGACTTTGCGACACCATGTCTGGCTTGCACCTGCCTCACCATAGAACTAGGATTACTAAGGAAATTTGGAATGACCTTTTGGTGTGGCAAAATTTCTTAGAGTCCTACAACAGGATATCTTTCTGGTGGGAGGACCTTTATTTATTTATTTATTTATACCCTCGATTTATATACCGCTCTGACCCCAAAGGGTCTCTGAGTGGTTTACATACAGGTTCAAATACCTTTTGGTTGAGGTGGAGCTGCAAGTAGCTTCTGACTCAGCTGGCTCCTCTGATTTTGGTATTTATTTTCGGGGGCATTGGTGCACTGAAGATTGACAGAAGGAGTGGTTCCAGGCAGGTTGGGTCAAGGACCTAACCTTCTTGGAATTCTTTTTGATTGGGGTAGCAGTTGGACTGTGGATTTCACTAGCCACACAGTTCATTTCTGGTGTGACAATCTAGGCATGGTGCAGGTTATTAACTCTTTGAACTCCAGGTTGGCTCGGGTCATGGCGCTAGTTAGGGCCTTCACATTAATTTGCCTTAAAAACAATGTTTTGTTCAAAGCATGGCATGTACCAGGGGCAAGTAATGGGGTCGCTGACACTCTCTCCCGAAAACAGATTGAGAGGTTCCATCAGCTGGCCCTGAAAGCAAATCAGTCCCCGCTAAGGATGCCAGTGAGTTTTGGGGGGATTAGAGGGCTGAAGCCATTAGGGCAATCAGTCTAGCTTTAGTGCCATCAACCAGAAAATCCTATAAGAGGGCCGGTCATGAATTTGTAACATTTAGGCAGTTGGCCAGCCTGCCTGAAGTTTGGCCTATCCCTGTGCCCCAGTTATTGCAGTTTTGTGTTTAAGAAAAAAGGCTTGTCTGTGCGATCTATTAAGGGCAAGCTATCCTCCCTTGCCTATGCTAGTAAAGCAGCTGGCTTTGAGGAATTTACCGGGGATTTCTGCATCAGAAAGATGCTAGAGGGATGGTCCTGGGAAGGTGGTGCTAGGGAGGACAGTCGGGAGCTTTTGACACCGGTGGTGCTCAAAGGCCTCAGGGCTTTGTGGCTCGGACTTTGTGTAGATGCATTTGAGGCCTCTCTTTTCCACACGGCAGCATTGGTGGCCTTTTGGGGGGCTCTGTGGGTTAGTGAGCTTGTAGCAGCCTCCTAGCAGGATGATTCAGATTGGGCACTTTATTTCCAGGACCTCAGCTGGGCAGGAGATAAGTTCAAGATTGTTATTAGACAGTCGAAAATGAACCAGCTGGGCAAAGGCTCCGTGGTGGAGCTGGGTCAGTGCTTGGACCTGGAACTTTGCCCTGTATGGGCATTACACCACTATTTGTCCTGGAGGGGGTCTGGGGATGGCATTCTGTTTTGCCATAGAGACTGTTCCCTGCTTACCAAGTACCAATTTTGGTCCTTGACCCAGAAAGCATTGAAGGAGCTGGATTTAGGAGCCTTTCGCTTCAGAATCCACTCCTTCAGAATTGGCACAACATCTACTGCAGCAGCTATGGGGTACTCCACGCCCGAGATCTGTAACATTGGCTGATGGCGCTCCTGTTGCTATAAGGGTTATGTTTGGAAATGTAAGTTTTGAGTTGCTAGTATTTACATAGTTCTCGTTACAGGTGCTGACAGCTGGCGGGTAAGACAAGGAGTCCTAGTCTGTGGCCACAGCATGGTTTTTTGGGCTGCCCACTGGGCCAGGAGGACACCTGTTGGTTCTCAGTTGCATACTAGGCGAGGCTACCTTCTGGTGCCCCCCCCCCGGGGTGTCCCCCCAGTGCAAGTCCAATGTATGCCTTTCCTCAAGGGGTCCTGATCTCTGTAATACCGAGGGGGGGGAGTTTTTCCAGGTCCCACCTGTAGGCTGGCAACCCTAAACCCTCCATTCTGGAAAGCTGCTCCTTGGCCATAGGGAGCTACCAGTGCCTGTTGCGTGTGCCTGACCCGGCCTTCACCACCTCCGTCCCCGTGCCTGCTTTAAGGCCATGGGTCGGTCCAGCAATACTGTCTGGCCTGGCTTGGGGCCCATGGAGGCCAGCCAGTGGGACTGGCTCCAGTGGGGCCCTGGAGGGCCGGGGGTGGGATGACGCAGGTAAAGCCCGGGGCAGCGGTGGTGGGAAGAGTGGAAGAAGGTGGCGGGGTGGCGAAAGCAGGCACACCAGGAGTCCCCCCACCAGCTGGCTGGAGGCAAGGGGGCGAGGGGGCAACCTGCGATTGTGAAGCAAAGCACCCCCGCTGGCGGCCACAGGCAGGGCCAGCTCCAGGCTGCTCCCCATGGTGCCTTCGGTGAGGGAGGGGTGGGGCGTCAGGCCGGGGGGGGCGGCTCCTCTTAAGGGGCTGCTCTAGGACATTGCCTAAAAATTGTCTATGATGGGCCAGCCCTGAGTCCAGCTGCTGCCACAATCACCAGAGAATACTGGAATAATCTGTTCTCACTTTAAAGGGGTTCTTTTATAGCATAGATTACTTGCCACTTGAAACACAACATCAGGCAGTTTCCATATGGGTTTGCAGGAGCTTTCTCACAAACAAATGCTAATCTAGGTTTTTTAAAAAACTGGATTAATTAATGGAGAGTTAATTAAAGGACACCAGCACAGAGTAGAATAAGTTTACTGTTTAAATAAAGAGTTACGCACTAAGCACTACATGCCATAAAGCCAATAGGTCAAAGCAGGAGGATCACAGTAATTAATACATTGTTTTTATAACCTGTATATCTATTGTTGTAATTTGTACAGGTGTTTGGATGGATAAAAAGTTAGGCTATATATTTTTAAAATAACAATAATTAGCATACATTTCTTGTGTGCACTTGTAACCAATCACAATTACCAATTCACAAAGAGCAGACGTGTTGCAGCTATTTTGTGATGTTCTTTCTGGCTCCTAATATGAGAAGTGAAATTATAAAAGTTAAAGCTGTTTAGCATTATATGTTGGCATTAGATCTTCAAGCATAATTCAACGTATGAGGACTATAAACCTTTTAAAGGTAAAAGAGAAAGAGAATGAAGAATTTCATGCCCATCACCTGCATGAAACAATCTCATCCAAACAGAATGGGTCAGAGGAAATTTGGGTCAGACGTTTTGAGTCAGAGGAAATTGCTTTATTCCTGGTATTTCTGCAATCATACTTGTCTGCCTCCCTACTCACATTTCAACCTGCTGTGCCCCTCCCCAAATTGAGGCCCCTGGGATTAGTGATACCCCCTGTGAACAGTATGGGGAGCAAAGTTCCTTCTGCCAGTGGAAAACACAGAGGTGGGATCCAACCAGTTTTTTTACATTGATTAAAAAAGGGAGGAGAGGTCCCATTTGACCACCTATAAGGCTATCCTGGGGATAATGAGACCTGTATAGACAAACCCATTGCCAATAAAGAGGAGAATTGGGCGTGATTGAGTGGGAAAGCTGGCTGGATCCAACACAGGACCGAAAGTATAGGTTACTACTATTCTTAACCACAAGGAGTAAAATTCTGGAGTGGTGCATGTTTTTATTATTTGCCTTTCCTTAACTGCTGAGGAGAATTAGCTGAGGTTACTGTGTGGGAGGACAGTGTTTGAGGGTGCGTGGGTGTGCATGCCCTGTTGGAGACTTCCTATTGGAGGAAGTGTGGTTTCTGTTTGTCTCTTTTCCCTGGGTGTAACTGATTGTACCTTTTAAGCAGTTTTGCCTGGGGCTGGCTGCTGGCCCTGCCCTCTGCTGGGTGGGCCTTCAATTGTGTAAGGCTCCTCCCCACCAGAGGCATGAGCCTTTGGTGCGAGCCAAAGGGATATTGCCCTGTGGCTCTTAGCCTGGGGATCTGGCCTGGGGGCCCGTAGGAAGCTGAGTAGCTCTTACATCCTATATTTCTTAAATTCTTTTGCTTCTGCAAAGCTTTCACAAGTAGTCTTGAGAGGCAGTTTGGTAGGGGAGTTATCAAAGAAGTACAAGTTAAACAGAACTAATTTTGACATGGATTGCAGCAACATGGTTGATGAGGGAACTGAGACAATGACATGCAAAGTCTGTGGCATGTTCACATTCTTACCGGAGGGTAACAGCAATTACACTTGCAGCAAGTGTAAGTTAGAAGCCCTACTGGAGGAGAAGATACAAGGGCTTGAGGCACACTTCTCCACACTCAAGTTTATAAGGGAAGATGAAGATTTTATGGACAGAATGCATGAAGCCCTGCTGAGAGGGCAACAGGAGATGGAAGGAAAGGTATCTAAGCAAATGGAGGAGCACCCAACACAGGAGGAGGGTGCATGGAAGAATGTAACCCACAGGAGCAGGAAAATCAGGAGACATTCTGAGCATCTATCGCTAAGCAATTGGTTCTGGGATGTCCCCACAGATATTGATTCTGGACCACTGAACAACAGCTCCTCTGCCTGCCTCCGCAAAGCTTGAAGGAAATTTTTCAGGCCCCGTGGATGAGAGGACTCAAGTTTCTGCTCACCAATATGGGGAAAGGTATGTGTTGGTAATTGGGGACTCCCTACTGAGAGGGGTAGAGGCTAAAGTGTGCCAACTGAACTTGTGGCCTCAACACGTATGCTGTCTACTGGGTACATGCATCCAGGATGTGATGGAAAGGGTAGGAAGACTCATCAAGCCCACAGATTATTATCCTTCCTTGCTCATCCACATGGAAACAAATGATACTGCCCAGCACAGCCTTAGAACATATTAAAAGAGACTATGTGGCTCTGGGTAAAAAGATGAAAGACCTGGGAGTGCAGGTTCTTCCTGTTGAATGCTGTGACTTAGGAGGGAAAAGAAGAATATTGCAAATAAAGGCTATGTAGATGGTGTCATCAGGAAAGGTTTGGATTTTTGCACCATGGCTTATGCTTTCAAGACGAAGCTCTTCTTTTGGGAGATGGTTTGCACCTCACAAGGGTAGGAAAAAATGTGTTTGGTAAGAGCCTTGCAAACCTAGTAAGGAGGGCTTCAAACTAAATTCTATGGGGGAGCAGCACAAAAATTCAATGCCTAGTATGATGACAATAACTGGAGCTAAGAATGTTAATGTTTTGCAGGTAGTGGCACATATGCTAGGTAACATTAACTCACAGGTAAGTACAGATACAAAAACCTCAGGGTGCAAAAACCATGGATTCCAGTGTCTCTACACTAGTGCACAAAGTATGGGAAACAAGCAGGAGGAACTTGAAGTCCTACTACAGGAAGGGGACTATGACCTAATAGGCTTTACTGAAACTTTATGGGATGACACTCACAATTGGAGTATTAAGACTGAGGGGTACAATTTATTTAAAAGGGACAGACAAATAAGGAAGGGTGGATGAGTTGAATTATATGTAAAGGATGTATATACTTGTGAGAAGATCCATTAATATAAGCATAAAAGTCCAGTTGAGACTCTCTGGGTAAAAATGAAAATGAATAAGAAATAATAGTGACATTATGGGGAGGGTCTACTATAAACCACCAAGCCAGGCAGAGGACTTGGATGAGACACTCCTGGAACAGATTACAAAGTTCTCAAAGAGATGGGACACGGTGATCATGTGAGATTTCAATTACCTGGATATCTGTTGGAAGTCCAACTCTGCTAAAAGTGAAAAGTCAAATAAGTTCCTGGCTTGTCTTGTTGACAACTTCATTTTCGAGAAAGTGGAGAGGGAAACAAGGGGATCTGCTATCTTGGACCTGATTCTCACCAACAGGGAAGAACTGGTTGATAAGGTGAAAGTAGTGTGCACCCTGGGTAGTAGTGACCATGTAATTTTGGAATTTACAGTCTTGGGGAAGGGAAACACTGTACATAGACTTCAGGAAATAAAATTTTGACAATCTTACAGTTATACTGGGTAGAATCCCATGGTCAGAAATACTTAAGAAGAAGGCAGTTCAAGAGGCGTGGGAGTTTCCTAAAAGCAAAATATTGAAGGCACAATCACAAACAATTCCCATGAGAAGGAAAAATGGGAGGAGCCTAAAGAAGCAAAGGTGGCTCCATAAACAGCTTTCTAAAGACTTGAGAAATAAAAAAGACTCAATTAGGAAATGGAAGGAGGGCCTTATAAGTAAGGATAAATATAAACAAATAACCAGTGCTTGTAGAAAGAGAGTTAGGAAAGCTAAAGCTCAGTATGAGCTTAGGATAGCAAGAGATGCTAAAAACAACAAAAAAAGCATTCTTTTCTTATGTTCAAAGTAAGAAAAGTGCAAGGACATGGTAGGCCCATTGCGGGGACAGGAAAGTGAAATTGTAACAGGTGATGAAGAGATGGCAGAACTGCTCAATACCTACTTTTCCTCAGTCTCTTGTGTGGGAAATGTGTTTAACATGGCAAAAGCAGAACACCTGATGAGGGAAGCAAGTTGCAGCCTAGGATCAACATAGGGGTAGTACACATAAGAACATAAGAGACGCCAATGTTGGATCAGGCCAAAGGCCCATCCAGTCCAACACTCTGTGTCACACAGTGGCCAGAAATACCAGTGCCATCAGGAGGTCCAGCAGTGGGGCCAGGACATTAGAAGCCCTCCCACTGTTGACCCCCCCCCAAGCACCAAGAAGACAGAGCATCACTTGCCCCAGAGCCCCTAGCTATACCTTGTGGCTAATAGCCACTGATGGACCTCTGCTCCATATGCTTATCTAATTCCCTTTTGAAGCCGTCCATGCTTGTAGCACCCACCACTTCCTGTGGCAGTGAATTCCATGTGTTAATCACTCTTTGGGTGAAGAAGTACTTCCTTTTATCCGTTCTAACCCGACCGCTCTGCAGTTTCATGGAGTGCCCACGAGTTCTTGTATTGTGAGAAAGGGAGAAAAGTACCTCTTTCTCTACCTGCTCTTTCCCATGCATAATCTTATAAACCTCGATCATGTCACCCCTCAGTCGTCTTTTCTCCAAGCTAAAGAGCCCTAAGCGCTTTAACCTTTCCTCATAGGGAAAGTGTTCCAACCCTTTTATCATTCGAGTTGCCCTTTTCTGCACTTTTTCCAAAGCTATAATATCCTTTTTAAGGTGTGGTGACCAGAACTGCACACAGTATTCCAAATGAGGTCTCACCATTGATTTATATAGGGGCATTATTATATTGGCTGATCTGTTTTCAATACCCTTCCTAATAATCCCCAGCATAGCATTGGCCTTCTTTATTGCAGTCACACACTGTCTCGACATTTTCAGTGAGTTATCCACTACAACTCCAAGATCTCTCTCTTGCTCAGTCTCTGCCAGTTCAGACCCCATCAATGTGTATTTATATTTAGGATTTTTGGCTCCAATGTGCATCACCTTGCACTTGGCCACATTGAACCCCATTTGCCATGTTGACGCCCACTCGCCCATCCTTGACAGATCCCCTTGGAGTGCCTCACAATCCTCACTGGTTTTCACCACCCTGAACAACTTTGTATCATCCGCAAATTTAGCCACTTCACTGCTTACTCCCATCTCCAAATCATTAATGAACAAGTTAAAAAGCAGTGGACCAAGTACTGATCCCTGCGGTACCCCACTGCTTACCACCCTCCACTGAGAAAATTGCCCACCTACACTCACTCTCTGTTTTCTATGAACTAGCCAGTTTTTGATCCATAAAAGGACTTGTCCTTCTATCCCATGATTTTTGAGCTTACTTAGGAGCCTTTGATGAGGAACTTTATCAAAAGCTTTCTGGAAGTCAAGGTAAATAATATCTATTGGATCCCCCTTGTCCACATGTTTGTTCACCCCCTCAAAGAACACTAACAGGTTAGTGAGACAAGATCTTCCCTTACAGAAACCGTGCTGAGTCTGCCTCAATAGGTTTTGTTCATCTATGTGCCTACTAATTCTTTCCTTAATAATGGTTTCCACCAATTTACCCGGTATCGACGTCAGACTGACTGGCCTGTAATTTCCCGGATCTCCTCTGGAACCCTTTTTAAAGATGGGAGTGACATTAGCTACCTTCCAATCCTCAGGAATGGAGGCAGATTTTAAGGAAAGATTACATATCTTTGTCAGGAGATCTACAAGTTCACATTTGAGTTCTTTCAGAACTCTCGGATGTATGCCATCTGGGCCTGGTGATTTTTCAGTTTTTAAGTTGTCTATCAGTTTTAGGACCTCCTCTCTCATCACCTCAATCTGACTCAGGTCTTCCAACACCCCTCCTGAAATCAGTGGTTCTGGAGTGGGCAAGCACTTCTCATCTTCCACAGTGAAGACGGAGGCAAAAAATGCATTTAGCTTCTCAGCCATTTCCCTATCATCCTTCAATACTCCTTTTACCCCTTGGTCGTCCAAGGGCCCCACTGCCTCCCTGGCTGGTTTCCTGTTTCTAATGTATTTGAAGAAAGTTTTATTGTTGGTTTTTACGTTTTTTGCTATATGCTCCTCATATTCCCTTTTTGCCTGCCTGACCTCAGACTTGCATTTTATTTGCCATAGCCTGTGTTCCGTTTTATCAGCCTCACTGTGACTAGCTTTCCACTGCTTAAAGGAATTCTTTTTACTTTTTACAGCCTCCATTACTCTGTTTGTTAACCATGCAGGCTTTTTCCTATACCTGTTTGTGCCTTTCCTAACCTGCGGAATATATATTTTTTGAGCTTCTAGGATCGTAGTTTTAAATAGATCCCAAGCTTCCCCAATTGTTTTGACCCTTTCTACTTTTCCTTTCAGTTTCCTCCCCACGTGTCCCCTCATATCAGAGAAATTACCCCTTTTAAAGTTAAAAATGGTTGTGTGAGTCTTTTTGGCCAATTCTCTATTTGTACAAATGATGAACTCAACAACATTATGATCACTGTTTCCAAGCGGTGCAATCACTTTTACATCTCTCACCAGGTCTTGAGTGTTACTTAGGACCAAATCAAGGATCGCCTCTCCCCTGGTAGGTTCCGTGACCATCTGCTCCATAGCACAGTCATTTAGAGTGTCTAGAAACTCAATCTCTTTTTCCCGACTAGAACACATATTGACCCAATCAATGTGTGGGTAGTTAAAATCACCTATTATTACACAGTGTTTTTGTCTAGTTGCTATCTTTAAGGCATTCATCATTTTATAATCCTCCTCTATCTTTTGATCTGGTGGGCGATAACAAACTCCCAGTGTTAAGTTTCCTTTTGGCCCCCCTATTTCAACCCATAGAACTTCCAGAAGCGAATCCAATTCACTTAGCCTCTCAATCTTTCTAGACTTTATACCCTCTCTGACATACAGAGCTACCCCACCTCCAACCCTTCCCCCCCTATCCTTCCGATATAATATATAACCGGGAATCACTGTGTCCCACTGATTTTCCTCATCCCACCAAGTTTCAGAAATACCCACAATGTCTATTTTTCCCTCCGACACCAAGCACTCCAACTCCCCGATTTTACCTCGGACACTTCTAGCATTTGTATAGAAACAGCTGTAATTTCCCTTACAAGTTAAGCCTGCATCCTTCCTCTTGCTATCTCGAGTCGTTGTCCGGCAGTCCATGTCACCAGCCATGGCCTCTGTGGACAATTTCAATCCACCTCCCTGTAGAAAAGCAACCGGTACCCCCTCACCTCTCTCAGATGAGCCAACCCGAACCAGAGACTTTTCATCTCCTGTCGGCTTTCCCCCAATATTCAGTTTAAAAGCTGCTCTGCCACCTTTTTGATTTTAAGTGCCAGCAGCCTGGTTCCTTCTCGGGACAAGTGGAGACCGTCTCGCCTGTACAGCTCCCTCTTGTTCCAAAAAGTATCCCAGTGCCTAACAAACCTGAACCCTTCCCCCCTACACCATCGTCTCATCCACGCATTGAGACTCCTGATCTCTGCCTGTCTCTCCGGCCCTGCGCGTGGAACAGGTAACACTTCTGAGAAGGCTACCTTGGAGGTCCTGGACCTAAGTTTCCTGCCCAGCAGCCTAAATTTCTCCTCCAGGACCTCACGACTGCATTTCCCCACATCGTTGGTGCCGACATGCACCACGACCACTGGCTCCTCCCCAGCACTATCTACCAGCCTATCTAAAACACGCGTAATGTCCGCTACCTTCGCACCAGGCAGGCAAGTCACCATACGGTCAGTACGCGGGTTCGCCACCCAGCTGTCTACCTGCCTAAGGATCGAATCACCCACTACCAAGAGCCCCCCTCCCACCCTGCTCAGGGATGGTTCCTTGGTGCAAAAGGAGAGCCGCTCACCAGCTGGGGAAGAGGTCCCTTCTGAGGGCACATTCCCCTTATCCTCAGCATGGTGCCCTGTTTCCCCTAGACCCTCATGCTCCCTGACAGCAGCGGGGCTGCCAGATCCAGAGTGGGACGAAGCTAACAAGTCCCCGAGAGTCTTTTCTGTGTGCCTAGCTGACTGTCTCTGCTTCTCCAGGTCAGCCACCTTGGCCTCAAGGGAGCACACACGTTCCCTGAGAACCAGGAGCTCCTTGCACCGAGGACACACCCAAGACTTCTGCCCAGTGGGCAGATAGTCATACATGTGACACTCCGTGCAAAACACTGGATAGCCCCCAACCCCCTGCTGGCATTCTGGCTTCATAATTCTTTTAAAATAAATAAATATAATCCCCCTTTTAAACCCTTGGTATTTATGTGGGTTTTGTTATCAAGTCAAATTATTTTACGGGAAAGACAAAGAGCCTAGGGCCTTGTCTTTCTGGCTCTTTTTGGGCTTCTTACAGCGCCCCTAGTCTAAGAGTCCCTAGGCTAAGAGCCACAGGCAAAGAGCCCTTTAGCTCACCCTTCGGCTCGTGCCAGAGGCTCGTGCCTCTGCCAAGGTGCTTCCTTAAATAGAGGCCTCCCCCAGCAGAGGTCAGGCAGCAGCTATTCAAATTCAAATTCACCCAGGCACTCAATCACAGGCAAAACAATGCCCCTTCCACTTCCTCTCAATTACAGGCAATCCCAGTCAAACAATGCCCGTTCCTCTCCCACACTCAATCAGCCAGGACTCTGCAAGAACTCTAAGTGCTTCCACACACTGCTAAACACAGTTTTCCCACAAAATATCCTTAGCTGAATTCTCTCAGCTGAAAGCAAGTAAAAGAAACCCACTCACCTCTCTCACAGCTCTCTCTCCTGCTCCTGCTCAGAGCTCAGCTGGTCTCCTCTGCCTCTGGCAAGGTGCTTCCTTAAATAGAGGCCTCCCCCAGCAGAGGTCAGGCAGCAGCTATTCAAATTCAAATTCACCCAGGCACTCAATCACAGGCAAAACAATGCCCCTTCCACTTCCTCTCAATTACAGGCAATCCCAGTCAAACAATGCCCGTTCCTCTCCCACACTCAATCAGCCAGGACTCTGCAAGAACTCTAAGTGCTTCCACACACTGCTAAACACAGTTTTCCCACAAAATATCCTTAGCTGAATTCTCTCAGCTGAAAGCAAGTAAAAGAAACCCACTCACCTCTCTCACAGCTCTCTCTCCTGCTCCTGCTCAGAGCTCAGCTGGTCTCCTCTGCCTCTGGCAAGGTGCTTCCTTAAATAGAGGCCTCCCCCAGCAGAGGTCAGGCAGCAGCTATTCAAATTCAAATTCACCCAGGCACTCAATCACAGGCAAAACAATGCCCCTTCCACTTCCTCTCAATTACAGGCAATCCCAGTCAAACAATGCCCGTTCCTCTCCCACACTCAATCAGCCAGGACTCTGCAAGAACTCTAAGTGCTTCCACACACTGCTAAACACAGTTTTCCCACAAAATATCCTTAGCTGAATTCTCTCAGCTGAAAGCAAGTAAAAGAAACCCACTCACCTCTCTCACAGCTCTCTCTCCTGCTCCTGCTCAGAGCTCAGCTGGTCTCCTCTGCCTCTGGCAAGGTGCTTCCTTAAATAGAGGCCTCCCCCAGCAGAGGTCAGGCAGCAGCTATTCAAATTCAAATTCACCCAGGCACTCAATCACAGGCAAAACAATGCCCCTTCCACTTCCTCTCAATTACAGGCAATCCCAGTCAAACAATGCCCGTTCCTCTCCCACACTCAATCAGCCAGGACTCTGCAAGAACTCTAAGTGCTTCCACACACTGCTAAACACAGTTTTCCCACAAAATATCCTTAGCTGAATTCTCTCAGCTGAAAGCAAGTAAAAGAAACCCACTCACCTCTCTCACAGCTCTCTCTCCTGCTCCTGCTCAGAGCTCAGCTGGTCTCCTCTGCCTCTGGCAAGGTGCTTCCTTAAATAGAGGCCTCCCCCAGCAGAGGTCAGGCAGCAGCTATTCAAATTCAAATTCACCCAGGCACTCAATCACAGGCAAAACAATGCCCCTTCCACTTCCTCTCAATTACAGGCAATCCCAGTCAAACAATGCCCGTTCCTCTCCCACACTCAATCAGCCAGGACTCTGCAAGAACTCTAAGTGCTTCCACACACTGCTAAACACAGTTTTCCCACAAAATATCCTTAGCTGAATTCTCTCAGCTGAAAGCAAGTAAAAGAAACCCACTCACCTCTCTCACAGCTCTCTCTCCTGCTCCTGCTCAGAGCTCAGCTGGTCTCCTCTGCCTCTGGCAAGGTGCTTCCTTAAATAGAGGCCTCCCCCAGCAGAGGTCAGGCAGCAGCTATTCAAATTCAAATTCACCCAGGCACTCAATCACAGGCAAAACAATGCCCCTTCCACTTCCTCTCAATTACAGGCAATCCCAGTCAAACAATGCCCGTTCCTCTCCCACACTCAATCAGCCAGGACTCTGCAAGAACTCTAAGTGCTTCCACACACTGCTAAACACAGTTTTCCCACAAAATATCCTTAGCTGAATTCTCTCAGCTGAAAGCAAGTAAAAGAAACCCACTCACCTCTCTCACAGCTCTCTCTCCTGCTCCTGCTCAGAGCTCAGCTGGTCTCCTCTGCCTCTGGCAAGGTGCTTCCTTAAATAGAGGCCTCCCCCAGCAGAGGTCAGGCAGCAGCTATTCAAATTCAAATTCACCCAGGCACTCAATCACAGGCAAAACAATGCCCCTTCCACTTCCTCTCAATTACAGGCAATCCCAGTCAAACAATGCCCGTTCCTCTCCCACACTCAATCAGCCAGGACTCTGCAAGAACTCTAAGTGCTTCCACACACTGCTAAACACAGTTTTCCCACAAAATATCCTTAGCTGAATTCTCTCAGCTGAAAGCAAGTAAAAGAAACCCACTCACCTCTCTCACAGCTCTCTCTCCTGCTCCTGCTCAGAGCTCAGCTGGTCTCCTCTGCCTCTGGCAAGGTGCTTCCTTAAATAGAGGCCTCCCCCAGCAGAGGTCAGGCAGCAGCTATTCAAATTCAAATTCACCCAGGCACTCAATCACAGGCAAAACAATGCCCCTTCCACTTCCTCTCAATTACAGGCAATCCCAGTCAAACAATGCCCGTTCCTCTCCCACACTCAATCAGCCAGGACTCTGCAAGAACTCTAAGTGCTTCCACACACTGCTAAACACAGTTTTCCCACAAAATATCCTTAGCTGAATTCTCTCAGCTGAAAGCAAGTAAAAGAAACCCACTCACCTCTCTCACAGCTCTCTCTCCTGCTCCTGCTCAGAGCTCAGCTGGTCTCCTCTGCCTCTGGCAAGGTGCTTCCTTAAATAGAGGCCTCCCCCAGCAGAGGTCAGGCAGCAGCTATTCAAATTCAAATTCACCCAGGCACTCAATCACAGGCAAAACAATGCCCCTTCCACTTCCTCTCAATTACAGGCAATCCCAGTCAAACAATGCCCGTTCCTCTCCCACACTCAATCAGCCAGGACTCTGCAAGAACTCTAAGTGCTTCCACACACTGCTAAACACAGTTTTCCCACAAAATATCCTTAGCTGAATTCTCTCAGCTGAAAGCAAGTAAAAGAAACCCACTCACCTCTCTCACAGCTCTCTCTCCTGCTCCTGCTCAGAGCTCAGCTGGTCTCCTCTGCCTCTGGCAAGGTGCTTCCTTAAATAGAGGCCTCCCCCAGCAGAGGTCAGGCAGCAGCTATTCAAATTCAAATTCACCCAGGCACTCAATCACAGGCAAAACAATGCCCCTTCCACTTCCTCTCAATTACAGGCAATCCCAGTCAAACAATGCCCGTTCCTCTCCCACACTCAATCAGCCAGGACTCTGCAAGAACTCTAAGTGCTTCCACACACTGCTAAACACAGTTTTCCCACAAAATATCCTTAGCTGAATTCTCTCAGCTGAAAGCAAGTAAAAGAAACCCACTCACCTCTCTCACAGCTCTCTCTCCTGCTCCTGCTCAGAGCTCAGCTGGTCTCCTCTGCCTCTGGCAAGGTGCTTCCTTAAATAGAGGCCTCCCCCAGCAGAGGTCAGGCAGCAGCTATTCAAATTCAAATTCACCCAGGCACTCAATCACAGGCAAAACAATGCCCCTTCCACTTCCTCTCAATTACAGGCAATCCCAGTCAAACAATGCCCGTTCCTCTCCCACACTCAATCAGCCAGGACTCTGCAAGAACTCTAAGTGCTTCCACACACTGCTAAACACAGTTTTCCCACAAAATATCCTTAGCTGAATTCTCTCAGCTGAAAGCAAGTAAAAGAAACCCACTCACCTCTCTCACAGCTCTCTCTCCTGCTCCTGCTCAGAGCTCAGCTGGTCTCCTCTGCCTCTGGCAAGGTGCTTCCTTAAATAGAGGCCTCCCCCAGCAGAGGTCAGGCAGCAGCTATTCAAATTCAAATTCACCCAGGCACTCAATCACAGGCAAAACAATGCCCCTTCCACTTCCTCTCAATTACAGGCAATCCCAGTCAAACAATGCCCGTTCCTCTCCCACACTCAATCAGCCAGGACTCTGCAAGAACTCTAAGTGCTTCCACACACTGCTAAACACAGTTTTCCCACAAAATATCCTTAGCTGAATTCTCTCAGCTGAAAGCAAGTAAAAGAAACCCACTCACCTCTCTCACAGCTCTCTCTCCTGCTCCTGCTCAGAGCTCAGCTGGTCTCCTCTGCCTCTGGCAAGGTGCTTCCTTAAATAGAGGCCTCCCCCAGCAGAGGTCAGGCAGCAGCTATTCAAATTCAAATTCACCCAGGCACTCAATCACAGGCAAAACAATGCCCCTTCCACTTCCTCTCAATTACAGGCAATCCCAGTCAAACAATGCCCGTTCCTCTCCCACACTCAATCAGCCAGGACTCTGCAAGAACTCTAAGTGCTTCCACACACTGCTAAACACAGTTTTCCCACAAAATATCCTTAGCTGAATTCTCTCAGCTGAAAGCAAGTAAAAGAAACCCACTCACCTCTCTCACAGCTCTCTCTCCTGCTCCTGCTCAGAGCTCAGCTGGTCTCCTCTGCCTCTGGCAAGGTGCTTCCTTAAATAGAGGCCTCCCCCAGCAGAGGTCAGGCAGCAGCTATTCAAATTCAAATTCACCCAGGCACTCAATCACAGGCAAAACAATGCCCCTTCCACTTCCTCTCAATTACAGGCAATCCCAGTCAAACAATGCCCGTTCCTCTCCCACACTCAATCAGCCAGGACTCTGCAAGAACTCTAAGTGCTTCCACACACTGCTAAACACAGTTTTCCCACAAAATATCCTTAGCTGAATTCTCTCAGCTGAAAGCAAGTAAAAGAAACCCACTCACCTCTCTCACAGCTCTCTCTCCTGCTCCTGCTCAGAGCTCAGCTGGTCTCCTCTGCCTCTGGCAAGGTGCTTCCTTAAATAGAGGCCTCCCCCAGCAGAGGTCAGGCAGCAGCTATTCAAATTCAAATTCACCCAGGCACTCAATCACAGGCAAAACAATGCCCCTTCCACTTCCTCTCAATTACAGGCAATCCCAGTCAAACAATGCCCGTTCCTCTCCCACACTCAATCAGCCAGGACTCTGCAAGAACTCTAAGTGCTTCCACACACTGCTAAACACAGTTTTCCCACAAAATATCCTTAGCTGAATTCTCTCAGCTGAAAGCAAGTAAAAGAAACCCACTCACCTCTCTCACAGCTCTCTCTCCTGCTCCTGCTCAGAGCTCAGCTGGTCTCCTCTGCCTCTGGCAAGGTGCTTCCTTAAATAGAGGCCTCCCCCAGCAGAGGTCAGGCAGCAGCTATTCAAATTCAAATTCACCCAGGCACTCAATCACAGGCAAAACAATGCCCCTTCCACTTCCTCTCAATTACAGGCAATCCCAGTCAAACAATGCCCGTTCCTCTCCCACACTCAATCAGCCAGGACTCTGCAAGAACTCTAAGTGCTTCCACACACTGCTAAACACAGTTTTCCCACAAAATATCCTTAGCTGAATTCTCTCAGCTGAAAGCAAGTAAAAGAAACCCACTCACCTCTCTCACAGCTCTCTCTCCTGCTCCTGCTCAGAGCTCAGCTGGTCTCCTCTGCCTCTGGCAAGGTGCTTCCTTAAATAGAGGCCTCCCCCAGCAGAGGTCAGGCAGCAGCTATTCAAATTCAAATTCACCCAGGCACTCAATCACAGGCAAAACAATGCCCCTTCCACTTCCTCTCAATTACAGGCAATCCCAGTCAAACAATGCCCGTTCCTCTCCCACACTCAATCAGCCAGGACTCTGCAAGAACTCTAAGTGCTTCCACACACTGCTAAACACAGTTTTCCCACAAAATATCCTTAGCTGAATTCTCTCAGCTGAAAGCAAGTAAAAGAAACCCACTCACCTCTCTCACAGCTCTCTCTCCTGCTCCTGCTCAGAGCTCAGCTGGTCTCCTCTGCCTCTGGCAAGGTGCTTCCTTAAATAGAGGCCTCCCCCAGCAGAGGTCAGGCAGCAGCTATTCAAATTCAAATTCACCCAGGCACTCAATCACAGGCAAAACAATGCCCCTTCCACTTCCTCTCAATTACAGGCAATCCCAGTCAAACAATGCCCGTTCCTCTCCCACACTCAATCAGCCAGGACTCTGCAAGAACTCTAAGTGCTTCCACACACTGCTAAACACAGTTTTCCCACAAAATATCCTTAGCTGAATTCTCTCAGCTGAAAGCAAGTAAAAGAAACCCACTCACCTCTCTCACAGCTCTCTCTCCTGCTCCTGCTCAGAGCTCAGCTGGTCTCCTCTGCCTCTGGCAAGGTGCTTCCTTAAATAGAGGCCTCCCCCAGCAGAGGTCAGGCAGCAGCTATTCAAATTCAAATTCACCCAGGCACTCAATCACAGGCAAAACAATGCCCCTTCCACTTCCTCTCAATTACAGGCAATCCCAGTCAAACAATGCCCGTTCCTCTCCCACACTCAATCAGCCAGGACTCTGCAAGAACTCTAAGTGCTTCCACACACTGCTAAACACAGTTTTCCCACAAAATATCCTTAGCTGAATTCTCTCAGCTGAAAGCAAGTAAAAGAAACCCACTCACCTCTCTCACAGCTCTCTCTCCTGCTCCTGCTCAGAGCTCAGCTGGTCTCCTCTGCCTCTGGCAAGGTGCTTCCTTAAATAGAGGCCTCCCCCAGCAGAGGTCAGGCAGCAGCTATTCAAATTCAAATTCACCCAGGCACTCAATCACAGGCAAAACAATGCCCCTTCCACTTCCTCTCAATTACAGGCAATCCCAGTCAAACAATGCCCGTTCCTCTCCCACACTCAATCAGCCAGGACTCTGCAAGAACTCTAAGTGCTTCCACACACTGCTAAACACAGTTTTCCCACAAAATATCCTTAGCTGAATTCTCTCAGCTGAAAGCAAGTAAAAGAAACCCACTCACCTCTCTCACAGCTCTCTCTCCTGCTCCTGCTCAGAGCTCAGCTGGTCTCCTCTGCCTCTGGCAAGGTGCTTCCTTAAATAGAGGCCTCCCCCAGCAGAGGTCAGGCAGCAGCTATTCAAATTCAAATTCACCCAGGCACTCAATCACAGGCAAAACAATGCCCCTTCCACTTCCTCTCAATTACAGGCAATCCCAGTCAAACAATGCCCGTTCCTCTCCCACACTCAATCAGCCATGAAATACCCGGTGAGACTAATGAAGAATGCAGTCCTTCACACTACCTCTTGATTGCCAAAACTGTGGAATGTTTATTTAGTAAGATTAGAGCAATGGAAGATGTGTTAACAAATCTCTCCTCAGAAGTCAAGAAACTAATTTCTACATTGAATAATACAACCCCTGTTTCATCTAACCTTAACATCATTAATGCAGATAGAGACCCTCCTCGTGAGGTACCCTACATGAATGAGAAGAATCCTCGGCTGAATAACAACTTTAAAGGGAGATTGGGAGATATTTCCCAATGCTTGGTTCTCCAGCCAAATAAAATCTGCTTATTGATATGCCACTATAGAGGGAGAATACCAAACTGGGGAAATAATCGCTATGTGAAATCCCATCTAAGTGCACTTCTCCACACTGATTTTCATAAAGTTGATCTAAGCAGTATTGAAAGCCTTGATTGTGGAAATCAAACTAATAAAGTCCTGCTTACTTTTAAAACCTCAAAAATTCCTGTGGCTGTATTGAAGCATAAATCAGAACTGTGGAAAAAAGGAATATTTCCAGCTCGCTACTTTATAAACACAGTGATATCTGCTCTCTGCCCAAGGGAAGTAGTTAAGCCCAACTCCCTCAGACAGCAGGAAGACATCCCAAAACCTATAGTTTGTGCACAGGATACAACTCTACAGCTGGAACATACCAACGACAATATGGATAGCCCATTAGAGAATTCCTTTCTTCACTCATTTGAAAATCTGCCCATCTTGGAACAACAGAAAGTCATTGAAAGACTAGAACGTACCCTGCAATGTCTCCAAGTACATAAAATGTCCAAGACTTCACCTACTTCTACCTCACTTCAAGGGGAAAGTTCAGCAATGGGAAATGATTTGTCAACCCAAGACCCTTCACAAGTCACTCTGCATCTTCCCGCATCCCCTTTAATTCAAACTGATAGGACAAATCCAAGCTTGGAACCTATGGAAATACCATCTACTATATCTCACCCCCCACAAACAAATGGATGTATTATTCATGATACCCACAGAAGTCTTGATTTGATAGAAGAAATGGATTGACTAGCTCCAAGGAATCAAGCCAGATCATTAAACATGGAGTTTTTAAAAATATGCTCAGTCAACATTAAAGGTCTGGGCAACCCAATCAAAAGAAAAAGGGTGTTAAAATACGTGAAACCACTTCAAGCATCTATATTATTCCTTCAGGAAACACACGCTAAAAAAAACACCGGTCCACTTTTAAAATCTCCATTATACCCATTACAATTTCAGGCGCCGGGGTCATCTAAGTCCCGAGGTGTGGCAATTTTAATATCTAATAATGTTAACTTTACCTTGAAGGATTCTAAAATAGATCCTTCAGGGAGGTTTTTGTTTGTGAAGGGAACAACGAATGGCCAAATGATTACTTTGGCAACAGTGTATGCGCCAAACCAGAATCAATTCAATTTTTTGCGGGACACTCTTACACTGTTGACTTCCTTTAAGGAGGGTGACTTAATAGTAGGCGGGGATTTAAATCTCGCAGCAGACAACACCCTGGACAGGTCAAACAAGTCTCTGAGACACCAGAAATTAGTCAATTCAGGAACACGCTTGGCTAAACTGTTTGATAAACATCAACTCTGTGATACCTGGAGAGTTCTTCATCCCATGGAAAGGGACTACTCCTTTTTTTCAGTGAAACACAACACGTTCTCAAGAATTGACTATCTCCTAATATCTAGATCACTTCTGCCAAGGCTGAAATCAGCAAATATCGGCACACGACATCTCACAGATCATGCATGGATCGATTGTTCTATTTGGAAAAACTCTACAACGCATGCAGACAGGCAGTGGGCACTAGATACAACTCTTCTATTAAAAGAAACAACAAGAAACAATATAAATGAACACCTTAAGAGATTTTTCGAAGATAACCCGGTCTCAGACACAACTCCGGCCAATACCTGGGATACGATGAAGGCGGTGATACGGGGGCACATTACATCGTTAGTAGTGCATCAGAAAAAAGAAAGAGAGAAAGTTATGCGGGAAGTTTCCCAAAGGATCGCAAAATTAGAAGAAGAACACAAACGCACAGGAAATAAGAAAATCTACGCTAAACTTCTATCTGAACGAAAGATCCTGGAATCATTGGAGACTACACAAATTCAACGCAATCTACTTTATATGAAACAACGTTATTGGCAGAGATCGCCGAGGAATATACGTCTGCTCTCTTGGAGAGCAAAAGAAAAAAAGAGGACACTTGTTGTGACATCTTTGAGGAAACAATCTGGTACTTACCATACAGAACCCAAGGAGATCACACAGATTTTTGCATCGTTTTATGAACAACTGTATACATCCAAATCTCCCGACATCAGAAATATAAGGCAATATTTCAATAATTTAGGGGCAATCAAACATCTCTCCTCGAGCCATTCTGCCTTGATGGAAAAACCGATATCTCTTCAAGAACTACAAGACACCATGAAGACGCAAAAAACTAACAAGTCACCCGGAATAGATGGACTACCAGCTGAGTTCTATAAAGCTTTTTGCCACACGCTAATACCATCTTTGCTACAGGTATGCAACACAACCCTAGATGAAGGCCAAACTCCAAATTCTTGGTTGCAATCCTCAATCATAGTGCTTCCTAAGG